>NC_050187.1:22170885-22260885 GCF_008315115.2 Sander lucioperca
GATTATCCAAAGACATTGCTTCGAGGCTTCGGCCACTCGTGCCTCTAATCTGCGGGGGGACATTTTAGTTGATTTAGTCTTTGATGAGGTGACCTCCGTCTCCAATACTGATGAGCTGTTTGTCGTCACCGCTGCCCAGCCATGCTGCTGTGGTCTAGACCTGCCGCCTCCCTTCTATCCAAGACCCTCATTCATCCCAAGACAAACAGACACAGTCATTACAATTAAGCAGTGCTATTAAAGGGACAGGCAACTGGCAGATTAAGAGAGGAGAAATGAAGTGGCTCTTTGTTATTGCAAGCAGTCAACTAATTAAAAGTTGAGTTAGTGAAGTTTTGTTTGTTTGTCCATGAGTCTAAATATACTTATTAGCTTGCATTTGGGGATTTGTGCACAAACTCACGCTCCTGGAAAAACAGCTTTGTGACTAAAGAAGTTTTTCTAAGTTAAAAATGCACTGCTTTTGCTGCTTTGTATCTCAAGAGTAAATAAAAACAAGCCAGCCAGAGGAGACACTGAGGGCTCAGACTCCGTTCTTGAAGGGCCTTGAGACTTGAAGGATTAAGATTATGGGGGAGGTTCTTTTGAATGACTGATAGCACAAAGTGAGAGAGGGAGCATGGCAGGGCAGGGCAGGAGTCTGTGTGGCGGACCAGCAGCAGCTTTACTCTTCAATCAGTGAGATGAAAATTGCCACTCCTGTCAAAGTAGAGGTGTTTACTGAAAGGAGGACAAGGGAGAAAAAGAAATAGAGAGAGACCTCTTGAGAGGGAGAGTTATGCAACCTGTATGGTCCAGGGTTCCCATGGAGCAGGGCTTCTATATGTGGCCAATCAGGGCTAGAGTTGGTACCTCTCAAAGTCTGCGGGCAGAAATAGTAGAGGTGTTGAGAGGTAGGATTGGGTATGATCCTTCAATGATGTATATTGACACAAAACAAAATTGCACATCTCTGAATGTGGATAAAATGTGGCAAAGAGAATGGCAGTTTTCCGGGAATAAAAGTGAAGCATCATAGCGTTGGACAGCTGTATGATACACTCTATACTATCTCTTGGAGAAAGCTTTCTACAAGATATCAGGGAAAGTGAGACAAAAATAGCAGCATCTGAAGCTCCAGAAAAATGTTAAAGGCTAAGAGAGGCTGTCGACATGTAAAATGTCACTCATGACATCAGCACTTAATCATTCACAGGGGTTTGGGCATAAGTGATTCCCATTAGAAGTAGCCTAAATCTAAGCCTGGTGTGGTTTGTATCATGGTGGTCTCAATGGTGATTTATGATACAGTAGGGCCTTGTGGCAATGCTGCCCGCAGTGTATTCTGTGTCTGTCTAGATTTCATTGATTGGTGAGGTGATGGAGAGCTGCAGTCAGGCCTCTTTGTCGAGGTGGGACGTCATTGTTAGGGCACTTCAGCAGTGATGAGGATCCTTAAAGTTTTATGACCTCTGTGGCCTTAGTGGTTTGTTGTTTGAAAAAAAGGTCTTTTTAAATGTAAGTTTCCTTTAAATTTAAGCTTTCTTTCAAACTCTGCCATCACGTTAAAGAACTTTGTCGCCTTCATAATTCAGAGCAATTTGCAATTTGATGTCACCAAGAAAGGCTGCTCGATTAAATGCTCATCCATTTAGCTTTTTAGGGAAAGTGGATCATATTTTTGTGGAGTGCATTCTGACATCTTCATAAATCAGCCTAATCATAGGGTTGTGGTACACCCCTGCCTTGTTTGTGTCTTTGTTAATGCCATGCACATGTGACCAATAACATGCTTGCATAGATGAGTGAGCGCCAGCACGCTCTCTCAGCTGTAGAGGCGGTTAGACGTCTGCTCACATTCAAAAACGTATTGTGGGGGGAACATGCCAGACGTTGTTTGGATGTTTTGCTGTGGGCTTTGGCATTAAGCAGTCCTCCACATCATAGGTAACCCCTACAGAAGTGTCTATCATCTTTACCTTGTGCCTACATTTTAGCTTCAACTTACCTTTAATTATCTGGCATTGCCCATTTTATTTTTCTTTACATAATGGCTCACTACATCGATCATATATAGATCTTGCCCTGTCGTCTCATACAGCAGAATATATGAGTTTATCGTCGCACACTAGAAGCACCTTTATTGCAGCAATATATTTTACCAGGAAGAACTTCCTTCAGGCTAAACGCAGCTGGGCACCACATGCCTCATTTCCTTGGTGCATTCCCTGAACCGTTCAGAGACAAGATACTGCTGCCGTCTTTGTTTCACTTCCCTGGATTCTCATCTATGTGTCTCTTTCTCTTATCCAAAGATGTATATCATTTACTGTATCTACAGGCTGCACCCATCATCAGACACTGCATTTAAGTTTTCTTTAAAGAGATCCAGGCTGTCTAAAGTGGAGGCAGGCCTTGTTCAGATAGCAGCTGATGAACGCTGGAATGCTTTTGGTCTTATCAAGTTGTCGTCACGATCTAGCCACAGCGTGCCAAGCCCGAGCGACGCACAAGTGAGACACGATGTCATCTTGAACTCAAAGCTTTGCACTACGCTGTGAGTCCCGCTTTAAATCAACATTTCCTTCTGCTGCTTTTACAGCTTCATGTTACACACAAGCATCTCCAGTGAGAACAAGGGTGCAGCTTTTCATATTTAGATGTACATTTCTGCAGGAGCATCTAATTTATGTTTTTGTGTTAAATAGTGGCTGTGTTTTGGTTCACAATCCAATATAAATAGCTCTTTGAAATGTCTGTCATGTGCTGAAAATGTGCTGCACTTACTGTATTTTTCCTATGACATCTATTTAGAACATTTGTATCTTGTCAGGCTTATTAGGGACCTGTTTGTTGTACGAAGTGCTCTTCAGTATCTCCTGCCCGACTCATTTGGATGTCCCAGTGTGCTTGTTACATACCTTAGTGTTTTCCACTAGTCTTGTTTTTGTTTTCAGTTAAAGATGAAGTATCCATTTACTTTATGATTATTTCTGCACTCTATTACTATACTATACTATTACTATCCACTAGAATCACTAATTCTAGTTTCCCACATGAAGAAAACAAAATAATAAATCCAGTGGGTGAATACATTTGAACATTGTGGTAACCATCAGCCCAGTCACTGAAATATGGCTAGAATTTCTTTCATACCCAGAGCACTGGTGACACAGGCGACAACAGTAAGACTGGCTGTCTGTCAAAGTTTCCAGCAGTCGCTTGTAGACTACGGTGAGCACAAATCTGGTTGTGATTACTATAACGGAGACAGTAAATCATGACGCAGCATGAGACTAATTTGTGGTGGGAAAAAAAAAGACCCGGCCCTTTTTTTTATGGAGTCGCAGTTAACTACAAAAGACACATTAACGTGCGCGAAAGAACCTTTCAGTGGCAGAAAATGGGAGAAGAGGAGCAGCCATGAAAATGGGAAGAGAAAGCTACTGTTGTTTTATGCTAATGAAATAATGTACAGACAAATTAAGAGAAACACCAACATGTCTTATGCGTCTTAGTAAGGTTCTGGGCCACCATGAGCCACAAGAACAGCTTTAATGCTCCTTGGCATAGATCCAAGATCAAGTATGTGAGCTCTGCTAGAGGGATGAACACCACTCTTTTTGATCACGGTGGTGGAGAATGTGCGTTAAAGAGCTGTGCCGTGGCTGACCCACTCCTCCTCAAATATAACTGCACTTCAGGGCTATGGCGGCTACTGAGATGCCACATGGGTGCCACAAGAAATGTGATTGGTGAACTTGGGCTTCTTGTGCTTTTTCCTCCAGTTTTCTGATGCTGGAAGACAGAATGTGAAAGTAACACACATCTGACAAAGACCATTTGTGTCCTGTATGGAAGCATCTGTGTTTGTTATGCTTCTCCACTCATTTATGCAGGTTTCCCCCTTTATTTGTGCATGTGTGCGTGCATGCGTGCGTGCGTGCATGCATGCGTGTGTGCGTGCATGCGTGCGTGCGTGCATGCGTGCGTGCGTGCGTGTGTGTGTGTGTAGGAAATTATAAAAAGCCCTGAATCATCACTTGACTCAATGTCCTTAATCGCATTACAACCAACAAGAAAAATTGGAAAATTGCAGAATGAGTAATTATTTTTTGTTAGCTCACCTGTGTGGATGTTGTGCATTTATACAAGAGTCCCACTGTCTCAGATGCAGATCTAACTGCATTTAAGTCAGAATTTTCCACTCTGGTTGGAGGCCTAGTGAGTCAGCATCAATAAAAAATTTAGGGCCATCATGCCTTCTTTCAGCCAAAATCTAGCGCTACAAACAGCATGCAGATAAAATGGGATTGCCTGTATATCATCTTTCTAAGACAGCCTAAATGGCTTATTAGGACATTTAATCCCAGTCTGTTTGTTTTGGAACAAAAACATGTTTTTTACTGTAAAACCACAAAATATTTGACATAGCCCACAAGAGCATCCTGCCAGAGAGAGGGGTATGGGATAACTAATAGGCGTTGTAAAGACTCCTTAATTTTTCAAGTCTCCAATACAACACAAACAATGTTTAGAAGTGCTCAGTCTGCCCCTTAATCTTTGGCTGTTGAGATGTTTTTGTCTCTACTGCTCTGCTTTCCAGTTTTAACTCCTTTGAATCTTACTCTCTGGGTCAAATGATTCCCTGGCTTCACAGCAGTTCTGTGGTGGCTCCACTAATGGTGCTGTAATTTTGCATCTCTTTGAACTTCTCCCCGACCGTTGTGTTACCTGAAGTCTGCGCTTCTCTGAGGTTTTGGGATGGGGCAGGGTAGCTACCCTCTGCAGCCTAATTAAATGTAATTGCTCCATTTTGTAGTGGTGCCCGTGTGGAGAGGGGAAGCCTTGTAATAAGGGAGATTGCGTGAAGGGTCCGAGGATCACAGACGCCAAAGAGGAGCCACGAGGAGACGATCGGAGACGCTTCCCCCTCTGTCGCCTCCTCTGTCCTGAGCAGACCTAGTCATTACCCCCACCACTCTTCTCACTCTGGCTCTGTCTCTCCTTTCCTCTCTTGCTCCTTCATCCTCTCTGTCTTCATCACTCTGTCTTCCATTCACTGTCATGCACATGCACATTTCAATATTCCACTCAGACACATGCTTCATATGCAGTTGATTTGTTGTTCTTCCTGATCTTAAATGTTGTCATCTGGACATGAAAGAGATCCACGTTGCTGCTGAAAGATAAAACCTGAGTGTGTACAGGAAGTGTCTGGAATGATCTCTATGACATTCACTCAGGTGGCGTCACAGTTGTGGGTGAAAAAGCTGGAATTCTTGGAATCCTTCAGGAACCTCTGGGACACCGTCATTGAGTCAGACACCAAAATGGGCTGTTTAGCCTCCTGACACTGACTGGTGGAGCGACAGGAGACACATTCTTTCCGGGAAAGAAGAGAGGAAAAAAAGGAAATTACAGAGCAGAACAGAGACAACATGACACACAGAGAGAGGGAGCGCCAGCTTGACCGTGACCCTGTGGGATGACAGGCTGACATAGGATGTGTGATGATGTGTGTGCTGTGGGTACAAAGGTGATTTAGATCGAGGGATAAGCATCATTCTCCCTCTCTGTTGTCTCTTTTTTTGGGGAGGTGCCAGAAAACCCTCCAGTGGGGATGATGGCATTCCTTCCTGCTGCTTTAGCTCCACATACTTTTCCTGCGTGATGGTGTCCGGCGATTTGCCTCCCTCGTCTTCCTCCTAGTCCTCCTCCTCCACCGCCTGTCTTCTCTGTTCTATGGTGCCAGTGCGTCTGCCACACGGCCCGTTAAGTCTAATGCGACACAGGCTCCGGATCACATTTCAGCCTCACATGAGCACCCCCTTCTTCATCTCCCTCCATCCTCGTCCTCCACACCCTTCCCATTTCCTCTCTTCCAAGCTGACCAGACCTGGTCCAGGAAGTATGCATTTGATCGGAGAGGGCAGATCAATAAAAGCTTAGGATCCCAAAGCCTTCATTTGGTGTTTTATGTTTCAAGAAAGTGTCAGCTAAATGATTTCTCTGCTTGTTAAAATAGTTTTGTGAAGCTGGAAATGGGTGGCAGTAGCCAAACGTCTGCTGAGACGGAGTCGAATCGCGCGTGGGGGGGGGGGCTGTCTGTCTGTGTGTGTGTGTGTGTGTGTGTGTGTGTGTGTGTGTGTGTGTGTGTGTGTGTGTGTGTGTGTGTCTGCTTTCCTGACAGTGAGAGTAGGGGTCTCTCGAGGAGCATGATAAAAGTTGAGGAGGGAAACATCAAAAGTGCGGTGGGGAACGAGTGTGGTGAGATCGCACACAGTGCCGGGCCTGCTGTCTCTCTCATGACCTCCCTGTCATGTGGCTTCCATGAGAACCAAACATCCAGCCACAGTTGTTTCCATACAAAACCAAGCTGCTTTGGTGATCTGAATGCTTTTTTCTTCTTCTTCTTTTTTACTACCACAAAGCTAATCGTTTGGCTGTTTTTGCACGGCTGCTTTTTTCATCTTATCGTGTGTGTGTGTGTGTGTGTGTGTGTGTGTGTGTGTGTGTGTGTGTGTGTGTGTGTGTGTGTTGGAAAGTGTCAGTATCACACACGGTGGCAGATTTAATCATTCTCATTTTGTGTAAAATGTCACAGTGATCTGTGTCATCGCTTTATTGCTAGCCAAATTATCTGTGCTATGTGGTCAATCCCTCCGTCACACATACCTATTCTGGTAAACACAGTTGAAAGATACCAAAAAAAGCTTCTTAATAACCTGTGCTACTGCTCCATAAATCTGCCAACCTTATCACGCTCCTGTTCTAAACAGGGGGCATAACAAATTAACGATGCCTACACAGTAATTCGCTGTCTGCGTGTTGAAAAACTCCTCACTCCCAGTTCCCATTAGTGGCTTATAGCTGCAGAAGTTCATAATTATACCATGAATTGTATATGTGCTTGATTCGTAATTATACCATCTGTATAATTATAGATGCATGCTTCCTCTGCAACCTGTTTTGACACATATTTTGTGAACTCTTGTGATCAGAGCTATTGGTGTGTAAATGTTATTGAGTCAGGGATTGCAGGAGATCTTTTGGCAAATGGTTTTGTTGTTTCCAAACATTGGGTAAAAACTGTTTTGGTATTAAAAAGTGGAAATGCTTCAACTCCTTTTCTCTGAGGGTGAGACTATCCATCGCTTTGATTGAACTCTTGTGATCAGAGCTATTGGTGTGTAAATGTTATTGAGTCAGGGATTGCAGGAGATCTTTTGGCAAATGGTTTTGTTGTTTCTAAACATTGGGTAAAAACTGTTTTGGTATTAAAAAGTGGAAACGCTTCAACTCCTTTTCTCTGAGGATGAGACTATCCATCGCTTTGATAAAGCCGAATGGTTCTCACTTCTAAAGAAGCCAATTTTATTCATTTATTTTCTATTCTTAGCAAACATGTTTTTTCTGGGTTGGTACAACTGGAGTTATGAAGTATTCGCAACATGAAAATGCATATTTTCTAACCACGTGTCTACTCATGATTACTGTCTTTTCACTCCACAGTCATAGTATAGTAGGTGCCCTGGAATTAATGTAATTGTTTGAAGTGTAAAGTGTAAAATCAGCATCAGATGGCGTTCATTTATGAGCTTATCAAACCCAGATGGAGCTATATTTTACTCAGCATGATTCAAATATCCATCTCTTTGAGTCTGCTTGCAATTAAACCATTCAGTGAACGTTCAACAGCCTGAGAAAAAATCTGGTCTTTTGGAATCAGTGGGACACAAAGCAGGGTGAGCTGTTAACACCGTGAAAGACCACCCCAGATTTTCTGTAAATGATATTATACGTCCGTCAGGGCTCCTAGTCCTACATCAAAGCAAAGCAACAATACAACTGTGACTGTTTTTTGCCCTGTGTGAGAAAATCAGGAGTGTTTTGAGTGCTGTAGAGTTAATCTCTTCTTTGGATACACAACAGTGATGGCATTGCTCTGGAGGTACTGTATGAAACACTGCCAATCAAGTGAAAAAGGGAGAGAGAGCCAGAGGACCAATAAAAAGTGCACTATGGGAAACTCCAGATGTTCAGTGAGATTGAGAAAAACAAGAAGAATCCCTGTCAGAAATTGCCCTCAAGTAACATGGGGTTGTAATTTCAACCCCATTAAGATACATTAGTGTTAATTTGTTTAAAGACAAGGAGCTGTTGTGTTGTGAGAAGAAGGCCTATTGTGTTGATAGTGGGGTGTGGACAGCGGCAATTAGATTTATCTGCAATTGTTGGCAAACGTTTTTAACTAATGGAAAATATTTGTGTGCAGTTGATTAAACAAGAAAACTGAGACCCACAGATACAATGAATTACAATTGTGTGTTTTGTGGCTAAAGAGAAGAAAGGCAAAGAAATATGTACACAATTTGACATTAACCGTAAATGACAGAACGGGGACTGCCTGTGCAACCTGATCTCACAGAATTCCATGAATTCTCAAAAAAAATTGAATAACTCAAAATCTGTGGCAGTTTCACGGAATCGCAAAACATTCCATGATGGGCCCACGGAAGAATTCCGTGAAATGAACATGGCCCCTTAAGTTAAGGAAAAGGTCGTGGGTGGGCTTACGTTTCCCTGACACGCGGGACAACAATGGGATGGTTGGGTTTAGGAAAAGAAGAACGGGACGGTTACGGTTGGGTTTAGGAAACGTGACACGCGGGACATGATCCCTTGTCTCCTGGGTGAAAGTCCTGTGTTTGACCCATTCACCACCCCAACCACCCTCCCTATGCGGATTTTTGGGCTTTCATACTACTCGCCACCGTAGTCGCTCCTAATGCTATGTCATCTTCTCATTGACTTTACATTGGCATTGTTTTCCGTGGTGGCCACATGGAATTTTCACACATTCTGTGCCACCACCACATAATGCGGTGTTAACAGTTTGTGATCATTTCACGGAATTCTGTGAGACCAGGCTGGCCTGTGATACAAATCATCTTCCAACCACATAATGAGATGGTATAAACGTGTTGCTTTAAGATGACATGGCTAATCCTAAAGACAGCAAATCTGTTGTGTATATTTCTCATGAAGTTCAAAAGATTAAGCTCCTGATCAGGTAACAGGTAGCTCAAGGGGTTGAAACTTGCATTAAAGTCTCTCTTTTTTTTCCCTTTCACTTTCAAATATGTACGCAAGAGTGTAAATAAGGTTAACCAGAAATGTGTGGTAAGTTACTTTTTTTTTATTAATTTGAGCAGAAAAAAGGGACCATTTGAGTGCTTTTAGACTGGTAAGTTTCCCACAGGCACTGAGGTGGACTACTGAGCACTAGATAAGCTTCACTGGGGTCAAAGGGGCAAGATCCAAATGAGAGAAAAAATAATATACGTATTGGCCTCTCTCATTATAGCGCAGTGCACCGTGGGGACTTCCTGGGTTAATAACTGGGATGGGTTTTGCGTTACTTTGTGTCTTAGCAGCAGGAGAGGAACACAACCCTTTAATACAGCAGCTTCAATTACACCACATCAGGAAAACGATGTCCCCTTAGATCCCATTAACAAAAATAATACTCACAAACTGTGGCGTGTGTGGGTCTGGTGGTGTGTGTTTGTGTATACAGGAAGAACCTTAAGTTTGGTGGGTTAAATTTGGCTCCTCCACTCACAGAACCACATCAGAATTCATACATATGTTAGAATTGTCCTTAAGTCAGCGCTGGAAAGACTAATGTGTTCAAAAGTGCACCAACATCTGTTCAATTGCTGCCATTGATAATCATCTCAACTACCGGCAAATTGCTGCATCTTATCGTGGGCAATTAACAAAATACGGAACTTCTAAAACACCCTCTGGCTGTCTTTTCACTTCCTGAAATTCTCTCTCTCTCTCTCTCTCTCTCTCTCTCTCTCTCTCTCTCTCTCTCAGCTGCTCAGACATATGTGCCCTCATGTCAGAGGGAAGCCTCTTGTAGTGAATGCCCATTGAAGGAAGCTATTTTGCCAAATGCCAAAGCCATTGAGTTGCTTCATATCCTGTCAGATAAGAGGCCACAAAGAGCTCTCTTTTTTTTTCCCGGCTTCCAAACCATTCCTAACATCTCAACATCCTCCCCTCTTCCTCCCCGCTCCCCTCCTACATCTCTTGTTAGTTGATAAAGAGCGTTGTAATGTCAGGAAGGACACACATTCCTCACAATGTACTCACAGATCTCTGAGGAGCAGGGGTTTGCTTCCTCGCAATGTGTGTGACAGATCAGAGGCAAGAAGGGAGAAAAAGAGAGAGGGAGATGAGAGGAGCAGCAACACAACATTTTAGGAGGACTTAGAAATACACGTAGTAAAATAAGGGGAGAGAAAACTTAAAAACACATACACACACTCAACTTTACCTTAGCTATTTCTACTCCGTGGAAAAACTGAAGCTCTGAGGGCCAAACTTGGCACCGTGCTGATCATAATGTCTCACAGCTCCAAAGTGCACCAAGTTAAAAGATTTAACTTTATGTGATTGCACCGCAGGAGTCAACAGTAGCAAGTTTTCTAAGTCCATCAGTTGGTAAATTACATTCACAGCACAACAAAAAGCCTCAGTGTCTCCAACGAGCCAATGTTTCAAAATCTCCCTTGCGGCAACATTTGGATGTCTCGCAAGTAGAGTGCTCAATAAAAAGCAGGCTTGGTACTCAGCCCCAAACCATTAGTAGTGAGCTGAGGCACTCAACGTTGTACACAGGCGTTAATTGCCTCGTTGTCTGCAACTTGTTTTGGAATCCTTTTTAATGCTGTTGTTTTTGTAAACAAGATTGTTTGGAAGGAATTGTAAACACCTGTGTGCTGGGGAATATTGTATGTGATCGGAACAGTTGGACGCTGAATAGTCTGTCTCTGGCAAATAAGTGAAAAGCTGCCGATGTGTTTGTTCACAGGCTGGTGATTTGTGTTATCTTACAGAAGCTTGTGGCTCTTGTTGTCCAATCAAGGATCTTTTATCACTTTATTCTCTTTCATCTGTAAGCCATGCTTTGGTGTCTTACTCATCTTCTATTCCAAACCTAAAGCTGATCTGGAAACTGTCTCCAGATGCTCCAGTTATTGTCTCTGACTCTATTCGTCTAATCAAGAAAACAAGAGAAAACTGCCCAATTCAAATGGTGACATTATTACCTCTGAGCATCATCATTCTCGAGCTCCTGATAATAATGTTTTTAACGTTTTCACTTCATGTGGATTAAAAATCACTGAGCTTTTTTTAAAACCTTTCGTTCTTTCCATTCCTGCATAAGTCAACCTTGGATCTTGCTCATTAGATTTACAATCCATAACATTTTACAGTCCATAACTGCCTTGAGTTTATTTTCATTTTATTTGCACATTTTCAATTTGTCAACATGAACTACTATCAATTTAGTTGCCCCGCTGACTCTTCAGAAAAGGCTGCTATATGTAGCGCTAGCAAAAACTGTTACATACGAAGCCTTCCCAGTTTGGCTCCTATCAAAATGGCTGAGATGCTTGTGGCTTTGTGATTAAGCTGCTGCAAACCACACAGCCCAGGGAGAGTAAACCCAACATTTAAACCAAAACCCAGATACAGGCAGCCTGGGCAACAACAGTGGCATATTAGTAATTACCCCAAGACAAAATGTCCGTCATTTGTGTGTAACCCACATTCAGGCAATTCGGCTTCTCAGCACATGGAATTAAGTTTGGGAGGCTTTAGGGGGTTTGGAGAGAGTATTATACAGCTATTTGACATCCCTGAATTGTCTGGAGGAATTAAGAAAACTGGCTCAGGTGATTAATGTTGAGATTTTCAGCTTCACTATATTGTTGTCCTGACTTTTTTCACGTTATTTTTTTTCTTGCATACTTTTCATTGTTCTTTTAGTCAAATACAGATCACCTGGTAGTTGGACTTCAAAGTGAGCAACAATTGGATATCAAGAGCACCATTACTTACCAAGTCCCTGTGAATCCCTTTTCTGGCCAGTGGGACCTTTTCTAGAGGGGAAAATAACTCATCTGTCTGGCAAATGCTTCCATATGGACACAAAGAGTGGGCCACATTCCTGTGGAAATGAAAGCAGGTCCTTTAATCTAAGAGACATAATCAATAAATGATAAGGCCTGTAGCCGCAGGCCAAAGCGGTAGTTTGAAGATAACTTAAGGCAAGATTAGTGATGGGACAAAATGGGGTGGTGGAGGGTGATGTTGAATTAAAACATTATGCGTGGAGGACTGGAGTTAGTTGCTTGGTAATCACGGGTTCCTATCAGCTCTTTAGATCACTTCCTGCGAGCTTAGCTCAGTCGTATTCAAGTGATCATTGTTTTATCTGGAAGGAATGCTAATTGGAGTTGTAGGGTAGCCAACCCTTGCCGACATCACCAAAATACACTATGTGGTCAGTTTAAATAAGACAATAGATGCTTTCACAAGAACTATTATGCAAAGGAGACATTGGAGTACCAATTCGGAATGCAATCTCTGTCTAGCAAATTTTTACCAACAGCCAAAGACAGGAAAAGGAGTCTGAAAGACAGCTAGCATGGTTAATGACTGAGTATAGAGAAGGGCTGAAATGTACATTTCAGTAACAGGGGGTTAGACTGAGGCTTCTGAGCGTGATTCAAGCCCCTCGGGAATGTGCTGAGTTGGACATTTGATGTGCAAGATAACCAAAGTAGTGGGCATTTTCAATCAACATGTCAACCCATATTTCAGTAGAGATTCAAAAATAACACCAAGGATGGAGGGATGGTTTTAGGCTTGGCTTTGATTTTATGGTACTATAGGCTTAAAGACCAGAATTCTATTTGAGTGCCAGGAGAATTTGTTCTTCTCTGGAGCTGTTTCTAATGATATGGAATGACCCAGACGAGTGCTACTGGTCCCTAAAATAGAGATGCTTATTTGCAATCCCACATTTGGACCATCCACACAGAGAATGGCAAACTGTGACACCAGGCAGGGAGTCTAATTTTTCCTCTTTTATAGTTATTGCTGAGAATTCGCTCTAACAAGCCTGGTAGCCTTTGAAATAATAAATATAGAAATATATCCTTTGACATCTGTATTACTTGTGAAGAACAGCAGCGACACTGAAGAGTTGAGGGATCATGGCATTCATATTATGATTCAGTCTGTAAAGCAACTTTTCAATTGTTGCTTTTTTCCCCCAGAATCATTTCTCTTCAAACAATCCAAACAATATCTGCCTATTCTTTTCTTTAATGTGAGACCTGCGGCTTCCGGGTGATGTTAAATGAAACAGTGGCTTTTTCCAACAGATGCATGTGTAGTTTGTGGTTTGTACCAGCAGGGGTATTTGTGAACGGATCCTTTCGATAGCCACAGTTTATAAAATTAGGGAAAAAGATGTCATGCACGATAAACGTAATACTTTGTCTCTGGCGTGTGTGTGTGTGTGTGTGTGCGTGTGTGTGTGATTTATACCTTTCTCTAAAATGTCAGCTGTGAGAGTGACAGTAATATAACGTTTCCCACCCACAACGGGGGAACACACACACAGTCAGCAACCTCAACATGGCTGTTTGCTTAGGCTATAGGGTGTTCCCAATCATTTCCTTACCCACAACATAGACAATGAGCATGCTGCACTATTAAGGTTTGGTCCTGTGAGTGGAAGAACCAAGCAGTACATAAGGAAATAAAGCAGATTTCAGTCAGGCTGTAATTTGTGGAAAACTTGCTGTGTGAAATTAACATCAAGACTTTTTAACTTGTCCACTTGGGGCGGGTGTAACAGTAAACATTGGCAGTGATGTGGATAAGAGCTGTGCAAACGTCTGTAAAAGGAAGTGAACTTGACCACTTCGCTCATTTACATTCACTGAGTGTTGCCTTTTGTCAGCTCATTTAGGGTTCCTCAGATGTTGGTGTGAACAAATCAACATTTAGATAGTGTACTAATGTGCTGCTGAGAAGACCCTCTGAAGAAAACTACCTTTGATATGACCCCCTGCGACTCACACTGTCCCCAGCTTAGCCCCACCAGCAGGGGCAAGACAATCCATTTGCCCCCAAGAGAGATCAAAGCCCCGGCCTCCTCCTTTTCATTCTATTACTAAAGACTCCACCTTTGCAAAGTCCCTACACAAATGAGATTGTGCATCAGCCATTTTCTTTGGTGGGGTTAAATACAGTGTTTTTGAAAGGACAGAAAACAAGCAGGGACATTAAAGAGTTTGGGTGATGAAAGAAAAGAGATGGATGGGGAGAGGTGGGGGGGCCTACTTGAAAGGAGGTGGCGAGTGGCGAAAAGGCTCTGATTAAGGCCTGATGACTGTTAATGGGACAATGGTTGAACTACTGGGGCCATTACTGTGCCATTGTCTGTTAGGGTGCTTCCTTATTGAGTAAAGGTATGCCATTACATAACATCCAGGGCTTTTGATGCTCCTGCTTAAGCACAGGGATATTTGTCCATGTCTCAGACAGGCAGGCTCATCTCCTGTGGACGATGTTTTATGAAATGAACTGAGGGCTCGAAAACACCTATTTCCTGCCCCTTATAAAATGTAGTCTGCCTGCATTGAGCATACTGGATTAGGCATGGCTACTGATGGTGTGCACTCATACTAGGGTTTGCCTCTCATCAGTGCCATAAGGTATTTTTCAAAGTATAAGGTTTCTGCGGTCAGCTCTATTCAATCAGCTATGCTAATTGACTGTGACTCCAAAAGCCTGCCCTCTTTCAATCTTATATAACTACATATAACTTTCATTTTTTTATTGAATAGCAACTCAGTCCGTGTTAGTTTTCCATCAACTTCTCTCTGCAATTTTTTTTTTTTTTTACTTCTTTCATGCATCTACGTGAATAATGAGTAAATTATATGTGTGAAGCAGCTTTGCAAAATGTGGTTGTGGCTGAGGCAGACTTAACATAGCAGCCAGGAGCTGAGCCAGTTCTGGCCCTGGCCCTTGTCCTAGCCCCAGCCCTGGGCCGCCAGCAGCAAGCTCTTGGACCTACCATAATAAAGAGTATGCATTTGTATAAACAAGGGGCAGATTGTTTGTTTGCACTGAATTGGTCGCAGCTGTGTAAGCACTGGGATATGTTGCACATGGAGGGACTGGAGAAAGTGAGGGGAACCACCTGAAGGATACAGGTGGTGGAGGATGAACTGAAGTGCCTACATGGTCCTCGAGTCCTGCCACCACTGGCTTTGCTGGAAACAGCCAGAAGCAAAGGGAAAATAAACATGTACGTTCATGAGTCCAGAAGGCAACAGAGCATAGCAAAACACAGGGTATTGTGGTCAGGTATCTCCTTACTTGGGCTTACATGCAGTGTTACTGTAACATGCAGCTTAGGCAACATAACATGACCACTTGTTTTTGTTTTAGCCCAACACACTTACCAGCCATGCCTTTACAGCTGAAGTCAGAGCAGCTGAGTTTCCCTCATGTGGTAAACGGGGACTTAAACATGGCATGACATCATCAGAGAGGGACCTGAGACCACAGAGGAGGTGTCAACTGCTGATAGAAGGAACACCAGAAGGATCAAACAAGTCATTCATGAGCCTCCCCTGGTTAGTGAACCCAGTGTCACGGCTCTGTCCCCGGGATACAGTGAGAGACGGGCTGGGCCTCATGGTCGCCACATGGAAGCCCCACACGCAGTTCTCTGATTAAATGGAAATGTTTCACAAGCATCATGCTGATATTTTAAATGAATAGTTCAGCATTCTGGGAAATTGATTCTCTCACTCTCGGAAAGATGCCTATTTCCCAAATTACTCTTCTTTCTGTGTTAGATGAGGCTACAGACAGCAGCAGGTTAAACAGGTTAAATAGCTGGAAACAGCTAGCCAGGCACTGTCTGAAGGTAACAAATCCACTTACCAGCATCTCTAAAGCTGCACAGAATCGTGGGCAACTAGATGAACCGTTCTTTGTTCTCATCTCACTCTGGGAAAGAAAGATTATGCTTTAAATTGGGCTCAAATCTATGCAAAGATAGAGAGATAGATGGAGAGAGAGAGAAGTGAAATACAATATACAAATACGTAGGAGGTGAGTGAGAACAATTGTCCCTGGCAAATTACCTGGCACGTAACATGAGACCCAATCAAAGTACAATATGTCATCACCTCGCTCTGTGAAAAGCCTTGTTTCCCTTGTTGTGTTGACATCATCCAAAAGTTAAATCAGTGGAGCAAACCTGTTCTCCACCTGCATTCACACACTCAACGCATTGTACTGAATAAGTTGTCCTTTGTTTAATTATTTCCCAATTACAGGGAGATTTCCCCCTAGTGCTCAATCAGGCAGATTGTCATCCCACAGAGATGAATAGTGAGCATTGTGCTTCTTTTCTATGTTGTGATCATTGCCAGCACCCAGAAGTTTGACACCTCCCTGTGAAATTGTGTTTACATAAGAGTTTGATTTTGATCCGAATGCTCATTCCAGAAGTATGCCATCTCTTTCATCTGACAAAATAGCAAGCATTGCCTCTGTGTACACTGCCTTGTTTCTTTACCCTTTCATCTCTGATGGTTCACTCATGAGTAATTCAAGGATGTCTGTCATTGGTGTTTGGCAGTGATGTTAGAATAACAATGGCAGGTACTCAGGCAGAGAAAAGCTTTATTGTACCTCTTAGATCCTGATGGGAAATAGCAGATTTTAAGGCAGCGGTATAAACAAATACATTTGGGGTTTTAATACCCATTAACTGTTATAATAATACACTCCACTTGATGAATATCAATCCAGCTAGGCCAGAACATGGCTTGGTTTAAGTTTGCAAATAAAAAACACATAAAATGCAAGCGTTAATCAGTATTTTCATGAATCGTTGCATGCATGCGTGTTGTCAAGAGAAATGTTTGCTGTAGTTACATGTTACCAGTTTTTGGATGCGTACAGTAGTATGAAAATGCATGTCGGTGTAAATGCTGATTCATTTTTGTGGCATGACAACACGAAATGTTGTTGGTTAGGATGCCATTGCTTGGGGGAGTGTGCTGTAACTCCAAACCTCTCACACCCCAAGATTTGCCTCAGCAAGAGTGTGTAAATGTGTGTGTACATGTGTGGACATGTGGATATGTGTAATCGCTGTGAGGTGGCATGTGGGGACACGGTTGTGTGTGTCTGTTGTCTTGGATGCAGTTGTTGTTGCTGTTGTTTCTCAGGAGTCCACTAAATGTACCGTAGCTGTGTGTGTGTGTGTGTGTGTGTGTGTGTGTGTGTGTGTGTGTGTCATCATTACACCAACCACAGGCCACAGGCATGTGCCCTAACTCAGGAAGGCCAGGGTCACACACACACACACACACACACACACACACACACACACACACACACACACACACACAGATTCCAGGACCCCCACAAACATGACTTGGCTGAGCCTGCATGGTATATTGTACTGCTGACAATGCTCCCATTACTCTTAATTACCATGAATAATTGACACTAAATTGTTTAAATGGAGTGCGTTTCTGTATTTCTGTGTGCATTCTTGTCAATGCATCTATCTTCAACAGTTGTGGAACAAGAATTAAGATCCTTTATGTAAAAGTAGCAATATCACAATGTGAAAAAGGTCATACATTCAAAATGTAAATAACTTCAGTGATAAATTGAAAATTACAAGTAGCCTACTCATTATGTAGCAATTTTATACTTTTTAACATCTTTATCCACAAAGTAACTGGTAAGAGCAGCTACCAGATACATATGGAGTAAAAAGTACAGTGTGTCCCTCTGAAACGTAGTGAAGTATAAGAACAATGGGAAATACTCAAGTAAAGTATCTTTAGAATTATATTTAATTACAGCACTTGTGTAAATGATGTTAGTTACTATTCAACACTGATCCTCGATAACAGTCAGAATACACCTCACCTCGTTTTCCTTTGACAAACATCAAATGAATGTCTATGGAAGTAAACAGATAAAGAGGTTATATGGCTCGGTCAGATATCAAGAGTGTCTTGTGCGCCTTTTGATCGGACATGAGAATCAAGCAAAAAGTACAGTAATTTCCTCGCCATCTTCTAATCTAAACAGGTCTAATTACAGGCACCAATGTGATTTGGGTGGATTCATAGCCTATACATTAGAGCACATCTATTGCAAAACAGCCAAGAAATGCGGTGTGCAGTGTAATTGGACAGATTGAGAACCAAGATCCTCCTTTTTCGTTGCATCACAAAAACTGCGGTGCACCTCATTTCATGAATCCTTGTGTAGATTGAGTAAGATGAAGTAATTAGAGGCTTTAGTTTGGATAGCTAGCTATCTGCTCTGCTGCACATGAAGGCAGGGAAGTTATAATTAGAAACTAGCCAGCAACACCAAAGGGTTAGGTGGCAAACACTCGCCAGGACACACATACTTTGTTATTACCCCTTTGCAGTTATCATTTGATATGGCAGCATCCTGTCCTGTTTTTCATGTTCTTCTGATGACATAGCCCCAATGGACCAGCATCTGCTTCCATAGCAGGATGTGGCCTGTTGAGGCTCCAGTATTGACTCATCAAAGTTTGTTGCTTGTTGTAAGCATGTTTTGTATGTATGTGTGTGTGTGTGTGTGTGTGTGTGTGTGTGTGTGTGTGTGTGTGTGTGTGTGTGTGTGTGCGTGCGTGCGTGCGCGCGTGCGCGTGTGTGTGTTTGTGTGCATATATTCCAGAAATTGTGTGTAATGAGTTTGAGAAGCATATCTGGGCCAAACATTTAAACCATCCACTCAGCCTCAACCACTGATTTGTGAATACTGGGCTATGGGTTAAACACCACCAAGTGATTGTTCAAATAACTCTTGCTTTCCAAAAGGGAATAATTGTTATTTTGCAAGAGACATTTCCCACTCGTACCAACCGTTAAGTGAATATTTGGACTTAATGGTTTAGACCCTAACTGCTGCGGGATAATTTATATGTGAGGCATTTTGAGGGAAACCTCACTGAAACAATTTACCAACACATTTCTTTTGTGTGTTTTTTGTAGCGCTGTAGAGCAGAAAAAAAAAACTATTGCCAAAAAATGATGGGCAGAAAGAAGGACTATGGTTATCACATGATGTTTAATAAAACAAATATATTCAAATTTTTATATAACATTTTCTTATAAAACAATATATATAACACATTTACAATGCATGCAGCACCAAGTCTTTATAATACTGGTGTTGACAGAATTCAATAGCTCAATTAAGTGCCACCTTCAAGATAATATTTACAATACAGTAATTTACTGCAATAACTGAGGCTTGAAGTTCCATAAAAAGAGAAACAAAACAGCTCTGCCATTACCGAAGACATGAATCGATCTTTCAAGACTTCTGAAATGTCACTTCCTAACTTCCGGTCTGTTGATAGGGAATTGGATCAGTCCGTCTTGCACTGGTGCATCCCTCTGGGTGTATCACTTTTCCAGGAATCATGTCTATCCTTCTGGATGCTGTTTGTGTCAGCAACTTTGGCAGGATAGAATGTCTTAGGTGTTGGGTGTCTATGTGTGTCAGCATCTCTGGTGTATGCAAGGCTGAAAATTGTTTGTCAGTGTCTGTGACTGATTTGTGTGTTTGCTGGGTGTGTGTGTATTTCTGTCTCTGTGTATGTCCACGCTTTTGTGTCAGCGCCTCTGACAGATGTGTAGGTTCCGGGCTGCAGTCCTGCTGACACTGTGGTCTCGCTCTCCTTTCTCTGGTCGGCAGGCCAGACTGTCGCCACAGTCGCAGCGCTGGAACAGCTCCAAGCCATGGGTGCCTTTCCTGCGGTGGCGTGTACACACCTGACCCTCCGTCAGCACAGGCTTACAGATGCGAGACCAGAAGTGTCTGGCACAGCACAAACCCTCAGAGCAGTCTGCAGATCTCAGGCAAGTATCCCCCTCCTGGCCTGGAGATAGAGGAAAGAGAGAAATGAAAGTATGTTACATGAAACAGTCTTCACTGAAAACTGCCTGTGTTGTTACTGGAACCTCATAAAGATTGATGATTCTTCACAGGACACTCACCTTTTGCAGCATTAGGCTGATTGCTGTGGGCAGTGGTAGGCTTCTTGGCGTGATGGTCCATGGTGTTGTTGTGTTTGTGCCATCCAGTGATAATGGATGCATCTGTACCATCTATGTCATTTGCCTGGCAAACACCTAGAAAGGTCAAAAGAAGGGTCTGGATTTACCATTGGCGCAAATTAGACTTAATGGATATCAGTAAACATGCAGACAGTATAACTACAGGCAAACTATTCCCAGTTATCAGAATATCACCAACAACTTGGTAAATCATAAATGTAAGTATTTCTTTTAAGTGGGATGCCTCTGCTCACCATTGCTGCAGCGGTTTCCAGCACAACACATAGAGTCCCGTGCGCAACGCTTCCGGCTCTTACGGCATGGCAGGCAGGCGCCTCGGACGTCGTTGCAGAATTCTTCACCGCCACAGTCTTCATCATCCGTGCAAACACCTGACTGCTATAGTTTGATAAAAAACAAAAGCAGCGTGTCATTGAACTGTTGAGATATTACATACCTACAAAACTTACATAACTGCATCTTTGACGGTGGCGCACAGAACTGACTTTTACGCACGGGAAAGTTCATTACCTGCAAGGTGTCTACGGGTAATTTGTGTCCTATGCTACCGGAGGGAGAGGTGCGCGGACTCGGACTGACGGTATTGGTGCCTTTGCCAACTGAAGCACCGGGCAGGTTTTTGATGGCATTGGAGTTCACCAGGACTGTCCCAGTGTAAACGTCCCCAAGGTATCCAAACAGCGTGAGATACACAGCCAAGAAGCGATGCGCTGGCGGTATCTGCATGATTTTCCTGTTAAATTCTGCTGTGTTGCAAACACACGGAAAAAATCCCCTCTCTTTTGCTGAAAAAGATGGCTGTGTGACAAAGTCCAAAGCGGCCTTGAATCCTGAATGACAAAGTTTCCAGAGAGTTTCGGCACGATGCTTTCGAAGCCTCCTGACTCACAGTCCTGGGATGATCTCTTTATACATGTGTCTTCCCGCCCCTCGCTGTGCACAACAAAGGCGGAGGGGTGGAATTTCAAAGAGAGCCCCACTGTACGGAAATGGCCATCCATTCTCCACGCACAGGACTGCGTTTCACAATAATTGTAATAATGACCTGAAAAGTCGGAATGGCCATCGATAAGTAAGGCATATTGGAAATAAAGTATGTCCACACTCAGGACTTTCTTCATCTAGTTAGTATAAAAAAAAAAAAAAAAAAAAATATATATATATATATATATATATATATATATATATATATATATATATTTGTTTTTTGTTTTTCTTTTCTTAAAACGTGTCATTTTTGACGTTCATTATTTAGAAAACAAATGTGATAGTCTAACCACATTTATACAACTCTTATAATATAAATATACATATAAAATGGTATCTAGTTTTAAATTAAAACATTCATATGAGACAATCGGAGATCGGTTTATAGATCACTTATTCAAATGTTTTCCAAAAACATTGATGTCAACAGTTCACCATTCATTGTAATATATTTTATTTGAATGACTTCCGACTATTACAGCCGTAATCAATCTAAAATAACACATATGTATCTGCTACAACATATTGCAGCACATTTGATCTGTTAACTGATTTATCTTTATGACAGAAACTCACCAGTGTTCCTGCAAATATGGCATTTAGTGTGTTTCTTTCTTTATGAACTGCGTTATCTGTCTTTATAAGAGGCGTTTGGTTATTCCAGTTTCTTTGACATTCAAGTAGCCTAACTGCCCTTTGGTTGTGTGAAGACAGTGATTGAAGTCACTTGCGTCGATTAACTACTTCATTTGATCCTTCTGATTGCAAAGGGGGCAATTATCCTCCAAAGTGTGCTTGATTACACCAGTGACGGACATCAATGTGTGGGATATGCAGACCATTATGGGGTGTGAAAAGTTTACCGAATTAATGGACTTCCGTGGCGAGGCCTTTCAGGGTTGACTGGCACTTTGAGATTAAAGGCAACTCTGATCTGTCCTACTCTCTGACACTTTGGGCTCCTCCACTGCAAGAAATGACCATTCTAAGGGCAAGTAAAATAAATGTGTGTGTTTGACTTTAGTCTACCAACCAAGCCAGGTAATTTCACCCTTTTGACAGTAAACAGTTGACTCATGGTGCATTTGTTTTCTTGAATAAAGTCCCAAAGTGCAGTGATATGTTCTATCTCCTAATCAGCTCCTGGAAGTAAATTAAACAAGGGAAAGTGCATTTTGACTCAACTTGTTTCCGATATGCTGAGAAACAAAACAAACAGGTGCTCAAGTGCGTGATGGAAACGAGCCCTTTAGTTTAAGATATCTTGGCACTTGGACGTCATCTGCTGGTCACGTAGCTTATGTTTGAGTGTGAGGATGTGTGTGTGTGTGTGTGCGTGCATAAGCGTGTGTGTGTGCGCGAGAGAGAGAGAGAGAGAGAGAGATGCGCCAGACACCTGACAAACACACTGTAGCACTTTGCGCGTTTGAATTGCTGTATGTCTTTTGAAGTAGAGCTTTTATCTCCACTTTACTAAATGTCAGTGCGGGTAAGGTGAGCTCCTTTGATGCACTTTGATCCTCTTTGATCTCGCAGAGGTGTCACCCTGTTGTTATGACCGAAGCCATTTCCCTGTCCCAACCAAACAGATTTGTTGTGCGAATAACACTGAGACCAGAGAAGCTGAATCATCTGCACTTACCAGTAAAGTGGATGACATTAACTCTAGGACCGATTATTAGATTTCAGGCAACCAGTTCACATCAGGCTAAGGCAGCTGGTTTGAGAGAGATCTGTCTTACCTGCAGCCCCCTCTTGTGGCAGGTACAGCAAACTGCAACATCTCCACAGCACACGCTTTCAAACATTCTCATTCCGAGTTGTTTAAAAATAACTAAGAGACAAACACAACTCAAAAGTATTGTTTTTACTCTATAATTTTAAAAATCTTACAGGTGGCACTCTGCAAAATTAATTTTCAGCAGAATAAACAACATAACACAAGGCAAATATAAGGAAACATTACAGAAGGCGGTCAATATAAGACTCAAAACCAGTGGTTTGTAAAGTGATGGCATACATAAGGCTTTGTGATAAACATAACCTGCAGCAAAAATACTTATGGTATGCCCACCGAACTAAGATTTATTCTCCATCAACATCATCCAATGATTTATATCATTTAAATGTAAGTGTGTCAGTCTGTTTGGGATGAAATATGAGTTGGGCTGTGTTAAAATGAGAATGTGGATGATGATTATGATCGATGCTATCATACAGTCAAAGATTGTCAACAGTGGTGAAGAGGAATATTATTTTCCGATTTGTGAAATGTTAAACTGCAAATCATTCTTGCCATCTCTACATGCTCAGATTTCATGACTGAAACAGGTGATGGATGGTCCCTCAGAGCTATGATTTATAGTTCACTTTATATCAGGCCAGTTGTGGCTGACTTCATATCAACATTCATAGAAAAAAGCATGACATTACAGCAGTATCAGGTATGATACTTTTTTTTTTTTTTTTATCATTTTACTGTTAATAAATGTTTCTGTGAGACAAATCAAAAGAGGTAAGCAGAAAAAGGATTTCATTTGCAGTTTTGTCAGCCATCAAATTACTTGAAATTCTCTTTCCATGGTGATTAATGTATTTATTAGATATAATAAAGGATGAGAAGCAGCCATCTAAGAGGACACATTTGGTTTTGAGGTGTATATGTGTTCATGCAGCATCGAAAAGGGACTTGTGATGTTAAATTTGTATGCCATTGATTTAAGGCACTTACATTTCTTTTGATTTTCTGCTCTGATTGTTGGACATGAGAGAGGTGACGAGCTGGGTGAGAGATCTTGGCGCTAGTGGTCAAAGTTGTGAGTTTCACACAATATAATCTCCTTTGTCGCTGTTTGTCTCTAGGAGACGTTTTAAAAATATCCATAAGATGAAGGTAAGTCAAGATTGTCTTAAGATAATGTGAATGTGGTCAATTTTGCTTCCAAAGAAGAGGATGGTTAGTTTATATGGATAAACTTAACGTGTTTGAAAACCTTGAGAATACAACTTAGCACAATGCAAAATGGTGTCAAGTGATATCAAACAAATCTTCACTCAAGATTACAAACTTACACAAGCCTCCAATTTTCTAAATAAGGAAGTCAAGTACGATACAAAGAAAACGAGCACAAAAAAAAACACTTTACAAAAACAATAACCAGTACTGTCATCTCACCACCGCTTATTATAATTTATCAATAACAGCACCAAAGACATTGAAACCATGTTCACAGTTATGTCAGAACTACACAGGGGCGAACTGAAGCTGAGGCATTTGGGTGATTTAAAAACAAATTTAAGAAGTATGTAGGTAGAGAACCACTCATATGCGTGATTAAAAGCATATTAAAGAACAAAAAAAGAGGGTGACTTAATCTACTGAAGCTTAAAATGAGCTGTAACTTCTGATTTTCTCAGTTCATGGTCTTAAGTGCATGACACATTTGCTTCATGGAAATACTAGCTGACATTTCATGTGTGTTGGTGGGTGATTTATTACATTGAAAGCAGGGCCCTTTTAAGAGTCACACATCACTTTCCACTGAATGCAGTGTTTGTGCTTTTCAAGGTAGGTTAATCTTATATAAAGGGTACTAAGTATTTGATTTTAGCCTGGTTGTGTTCATGTGTGAGAATGTAAATTCAAATACTATGTACCGTACATGCTGTATGCCATATGGATGTTAAATAAGAAGAAAATCAGTGACATTCAGGTTAGTCTTGAGCACTTGATACCAGTTTTACTTGCAAACTGTAGTGTGTAGATCTCTGGAATCTATCGGAGATTGCAGCAAACAGCTGCATGTCAAAATCCAGGGAGCAACTGCAGTAACATCTTAAACCCTTCCCAAAGTCCTCCAAACATTTCACCAAATATTGCGGAGAAACAAACAGAATTAAAATCAATCATCAGCCCCCTCTCTTTTTTAACAGCACATTTTTCACACTCTTACTTATCCTAGAATCTATGGAACATTCATCCACCCACCAAACACCTTTCCCTTTACATGGGAAAACCTGGCTCCATAATTAGCCTCGGTTGTTTTGTGTATGTAATCATGTATCTCTGCACTTTCCTTGCCTTTGCTTTTAGAGCCGAGTGTAAGACAAGAAGTGCTACAGCAGTCCCATTATAAATGCTTGATCCAGAGCCACAGTGAAATAAAGGCATATCGGTGACCCAGAGGGTTTTGCCATCCATCCGTTTATCTTCTTTTCCATATCCTCTCTTTCTTTTTTAAGCAGTTTTTTTTACAACACAGCCATGTCCTCGAGATGGCCTCCAAGCCAACAAAAGAAGAGTTTCTTTTGGTTTTAAGTTGAGAGGAGGACTTCAGAAATCAACGTCCCAGCCGGAGTTGTCATCAGGAGGCGGGTCCTCGTTGTCCTCAGGGAAGCTGTCGAAGTTACTTGTGTCGACTGCTGATGTGACCTGGTGGAAAGAGAAGAATCGTTCACAAAAAGACTAAACCAGCAGACAACAAGTGGATTTTAAGTATGAGATTGACGACAAAAGAGTGAAGACAATTATAGAGTATCAGCAGTGTGCACTTACATTAGGGATAATAGGAGGCGTCAATGTCCCCTTCTTCAAGCCCTCCCAGTTAAAGCCCTCAAACCATCTAAAGAACAAACAGCATTACTTCTTAATTTCATAATCATGTTTTACTCCACACTTATAACCAGGAACAGAAATGTATAAATAAGAGGATCATATTAATTCATAGACATGCTTACTTGTGCTTTTGGATGTCTTTGACACCATTTTTCAAGTTTCCCAGTCGTTCAGAAGGATTATCCCTGCAGTAGAAAAAAAAGAAAGAAGATGAATCAGCATACAGACCACTTAAATTAATGACTACGAGTTTAAATTATCGCTGGAAACACAGACGCTCACCTGCATAGCTTTTTAATTAGGTTGGCAGCATTTTTGGTAATTTTCTTTGGAAATTCAATCATGTCAATGCCTCTCAGGATGATGTTGTAGGTTTTCATAGGATCAGGGCCAGAGAATGGAGGGCTAAATAACAGAGGCAAAGATAGTAGTCTTGAGTAAAACAAGGTTTCTTAATAGTATTTTATTTGTTGTGTATTTTGTTGTTGTTGTGTATGATACCAGATATGCCATCACAGGGAACACTTAAGATATTAGTTTTATGGACATGCCCAGGCTTGTGTGTACCTGCCAGTTAAGAGCTCAAACATGAGGATTCCTAGAGACCAGTAGTCGGCTGAGATGTCGTGGCCCTTGTTCAGAATGATCTCTGGTGCTACATACTCGGGCGTCCCACAGAAGGTCCACGTCTTCTTCCCAAACCCGATCTTCTTGGCAAAGCCAAAGTCAACCTGGGCAAAAAAATTGATTTTGAACTATGAAGTTGAATAGGACTTTGAATTCATGTCATATCAACTCAACTTGGTCCTTTTTTGTATGAGATCATGTTCAATTTTATGTATAATAATGGCAAAACTGGAAATTGTGTAAGCATTACAGTATTACAGTTTTTACTTGATGCTTTGGCATGATGGATTGAAAAGCGTTGAGCAGCTGGTTGCAGCTCTGCCAAATGCTACAAACTGGTTTCTCCAGCAGGAGAGTAGGGAATGGCGGCACCCCAAAAAAAACATAATCCGACTTAACCTCAGTTATATTATAATCATACTTTTATTTACTGCCAAGATGAACTATGTTTACGTTTCATTTGATCCTTCATTGTAGCATCACAAAAATATGAGATTTCTCTTGTTTGCAGCATTTCTGACATTCAGTTTCTTTGGTTGGTCATCCCTTACTGATCTCTTACCAGTTTGGCATAGCCCCTGTGGTCCAATATAAGGTTCTCTGGTTTGAGGTCTCTGTAGATGATTCCTTTGGAATGCAGGTAGGCGAAGGCCTCCACCACACAAGCTGTGTAAAACCTGGTGGTTGAGTCCTCAAATGAACCCCTGGAAACAGCAGGACAACAAATACTTGAGGTGTTAGGACTATTACTGTAACTGCAACTCTCTACATGTTGTAGTACTTACTCTTTGCATCTCTAGCATTGACAGAAATATGATACAGCTAATACCATTTAGACCAAATGGTATTAGCTGTGTCATATTTGTGTCAAAATGATTTAGTTATATCTGACCTGGTGAAAAAGCTTACCGGTCGCGAAGAATGGTCCAAAGCTCTCCTCCTAAACAAGCCTCCATCAACATGTAGAGGTACTTGCTGTCCTTGAATGTTCTATAGAGTCTGAAAACACAAAATAGATGTTATCTCAAACCGCTTTTAAATGAAAAAATATATGCACAGGACATCTACATTTAAAATAGTATCTGTATGCATGCTTAGAAATATAATTATTTAATCAACACAAATACAACGCCAGGTTGTATTTGAAGCAATTTTACACCAAAGTCCCTATCTTTTAAACACAGTTTATGGTCAGAAATAGAGCCATTTTGATAATACTTCTAGACCTTTATATAGCTATGCATTATATATACTGTATAGTGTAGCATAAACATAAAAAGTAATGTGCCTTCTTATTTTCTTTCAGGGTCAGAAGAAGTTGGAGCATTTTCCAGCATACACAGAGAAGAAAGCAGGAAAAACACCTTGATTATATCACCAGAGTATCTCAGGAACATCACAGGTAGACCCAAGCACTCACATGCCTAATATACTTGATATGCATGTGTGAGAAAACCTTTATTAGCATGACAAAGAATCAGGTCCTTCTGGTTCTGAGGTAATAAAGTACTGATTCTTGTGACATGTACGGCATATACAGTAGATTATTTATATTCAGTGAAGCTGTTCATGATGTGTACCTAACAATGAAGTCAGAGTGGGCCTCCTGCATAATGAGTTTCTCTGAACGAATGTGCTCCTGCTGTCTTGTGTCAACAATGTGTCGCTTCTTCAGGATCTTCATGGCAAAGGTTTTGTTCTCATCGCTCTTGAGCTGAACCTGCAGTGAGAAGGAAAGAAAGAAATTCAAATACAAAGGGCGGCCTGCACATTAGCCTGCACAGTTTGTTAGACAATTGTGAAGATGTTACTGTCACAGTGCAGTGCCCCCTACCAGCTCAACACGACCAAAGCCACCAACTCCCAGAGTGTCGATGATGTTAAAGTCAGCCAGGTTGAGATTAAAGAAAAACGCATTCTCTGCTTCATACCTGTGGTGCCGGGAAAAGGGGAAAAAGACAGAATGGGAACAGGATTAGAGATGAGATGAAGGATGAAAGAAGAGATAATCCACTTTTAGCAACCTGAGACAAAATATCCGTCTCTCCTTTAGCTCATTTGTTTGCAAATCTTAGAGGATTTAACTCATGGTAATCTATCGAGGATGTTATTGAGGATGTGAAGTGTATAAATGTGAACACATGAACAGGATGTGTTTGAGTTTAGTCCTCTGGTAAACGATTTTGACCTCTCTTTGAACACATACAGCCTGTCCCCATTCTTGATAGGAAAAAGCAAAGACGGAACGACTGTCACACAAGTTCAGTACTCAGCTGGCTCTGAAGACATGCCTTGATTCTGCCACCGAACACCCCAACATGCCATTGCAGACCTGCACATTTTGGCAGCGCAGATTGTTTCCACGTGTCCATCCCTTATCCCCAGATGCCCCTTGTCTTCTCTGGTTATTGTTTGATCCAGACAGACAGAGTTTCATCAGCTCAGTCTCTGGATCAGTAGGCTTACGACAGCCTTTTCTGGGTCACTCACAGACGATCAACCTCAACGCAAGGCCTTTTCTCGCACAAAAACAGTACAGCTGTATATGCCAATGACAGACATTTATCAAAAAATACCCCAACAAGGAAGACTTGTTTAGATAAATCCACAGTCTTTCTTCATGGCGCAGCAGGGATTAAGTTTATGTACATAAGAGTTAAACAAAGTTAGTTTATGAGTACTGTTCTGGGATGAAATTTGATGAATAAAATGGCAAATGAGACTTATTTCACTTTAAGCTTATGCGGCCATTTGAGATGTGGAAAGAGGATTTTACTCCATCAGATCCAACAAATACATCAGTTACACTGTGAGCCAGAACAACAGAACATTTTCCCTAAGCTGCATACCACTGGGCACAGTGGGGGCATGTGTTGGCAGGTTACTAAGCCAGGGCGCTTCTCAGAAACACATTAGGTTACTAGGACAGTCAGTGTTTTATTTGTGTATAAATAGGCCCTACTACTAGCATTTATATTCACAGGTAATCCTTTCATAGATTCACGGTTAATCCTTTCATATTTTTCTCTCCTCCCATCATCTGGAAGGTGGCCCAGAAAACACTCCAAATCCCAAAATGCTCTCTGATTAACAAAAGGATGGAGAGATGTAACTGAGAGTACATGCATTCCTGTGTGTGGGAAGGGATTATTAATAAGGTCATGGTCTCCGACACGTGCGCATACAGCAATACACAGACTTCTGAGTGCACATAATGAGGGAGGTCTCACAAACTCTGTCAGGATCATTTGACATCATGCAGGTCTTAAGAAAAGGTTTTAAAGTAGTATTATCATTTGGCCAGCAGATGGCAGCGTTGCTCCATTTGAAGTATCAAGGCAAGGAGCAAATACTTGAAGCTTACGAACAATAACTCCAAGCATTTCAAAGCTGAACCAAAAAATGAAGCTAAGGTGGCAAGAATCAATCCATATATTATATTCTGTGCAAATCTTGAACTCTTCTTGAAGCGAATGAAATAAGACAACATTGAAGCCAGCTGGTGAAGTTATCACTTCATTGCAATGAATTGTATTGAATAGTGTTGTTACTAGAAAAACACTTCATGTTGCTCTATGTCTCAACCAAGGACACTTAGGCTCTCTGGGAGTCGATGAATAGAGATATTTACTAAAGCGGCAACACAAATACTAGATTGATTTTTTTAGATAGGAAGAGAACAACACTTGTTTATGTTCATGGCTGAAGCACTAGTTGGAATATGATATTGACAAGCAGACCAAGTGGGACTGGAACCATACATACACCTTAAATACATGTCTTAACCGGACCTTGAATAAAAACTAACACAGAGCTCAGCTGCATCCAACACTGTAATGTAACCCTGGTTATTTATTATAAATATGTGTTTTCTTGAGGTCCCCTATATAAATTTGAAATTACATTGTAACTTATTACTGTTACATGGCAAATATGTTACTAGCACTGCAATACAAAGTGTTCCTATGCCGGTCAAGTAGCACCCCAGTGGGTGATAATCTGTATCAGTGAACGGATGAGATCATAAAAAATGATGCAATCCCCATGTGTCCAAGTGTGTGTGTGTGTGTGTGTGTGTGTGTGTGTGTGTGTGTGTGTGTGTGTGTGTGTGTGTGTGTGTGTGTGTGTGTGTGTGTGTGTGTGTATGTGTGTGCGTGCACTATTGTCTTCATTTCCTTTGGTCTAGCCTGACTCAAGAGAGAATAAGGAGGAGAAGACAGCATCTCTGACCTTAAAGCTGACTCATTAAATGTCAATTTTATTTACCAGTTATTCTGGCTTATTGAACTCCTATACCTGCTCAGACATGGGATGTGCGGAGTCATACTGGGTTCATATTTTCTCATAATTCTTCATTATGCTTGATGAGCCATGATTAGCAGTAAGTGGAAAGTTAAATATTTATCCTCAATACAGGACATCTGCAAGTGTCATAAACATAGATCTATCAGAGGATAGTTTAAATTACTTATTTAATTGGAGATCCAGGAAACAGAAGATTTTCTAAACATTTTTTTTACAAGGAATTGTAGGCCTTTATAAGACCGCTGTCAGGGCATGAGGAGTGAGAGAGTTTAGGAATGGCATGCAACAAGGTCCCTGACCAGACGCAAACCGGGGACATTGCAGTTTATGGTCAGACCTGTAACCCACAGGCCACCAAGACACCCCAAAAAAGCTTTAAAGACTTCTGCAACTGTACTTAAGATATGGGAATTTAGATACAATAGCATACATATGGACTCTCACCTTGCCTTCCACTAAACAAAATACTTAAATCTACGTTTTATGCATGCAGACATACAAGTAAAACATTTCAACAGAGACGGATGTATTGGCTGTACTTTGTATAGCATGAAGCTGCTCCTGCAGAGAGAAGCAGCGGCTTGATCAAAAACAATGTGCACATATAGCACATAGCAGAGAGGTAGTCTTTGAAGAAAAGACCTGTCAACCTCACAAAGAGCAGCTGTAGTTTACTGTATAGTTACAGTACTGCTGCATGGTGCTTATCCGCTGTGACCAATTAGAGATAGTTTCCATCACCGTGGGATCCTGACTCAAGCTGTCCTCACCAAGAAACAAATGTGCTCTGCTGGGCGGAGAGTGGCAGCAAGAGACGACACACACACAGCACACGGGCAGGGAAAGCTACCTTAATCAGGCTTTTCATCATCATGAAATCAATCTTAGCTTCCCTACATACTGCATAGAGAATGCACACTGCAGGTGTCTTTCTATCACACACATTTGCTGGCAATCATTAGTGGTAGTGAGCCATCAAGGGGGACCTGGCCAGCGCTGAATGCAAGCCAATGCACTCCATCCCATAACACCCTTGTCTTCTCTCCTTCCTAAGTGCCTCTGCCCAACACAATAACTGGTGTTATGTTCTGCTCTTTGCTGACTAAATTCCACTGACTTGCAAAAGATGACTGACACGCTCAGCGGTCAGCTACAAATCCAAAGCATCGAACAGAAGTCTAGTCTGCTTTGTCACCCGTCTTGTTCTCTCTCTGTCTCTCTTCACTCAGTCCATCTATCTACATCTTTTTTTCCCTTTCTGGGGCGATAAGCTGTTCCTGCTTTCTCACTCTCTGTAATCTGTCATTAACGGGCTCTTGTTTCTCCTCACCTTGACTCACAACATAGCACAGAGTGAGCGAGGTATCAGATTATGCCAGAAGATGTCCACTTTATTGCCAAGGTCCCTTCTATAGTGCTTATCTTGTTTCCATAGTGATGATAAATAGAGTACATATTAATTCCTCCAGAAATAGAGGCGGAGGTCATATCCTCTGCTGGCCTGCCACAGGGGTATTGTGTTGTTATATAACAGACCTAAAGGCACAATGCATTAACAGTTGGCCTCGAGCAAGTTTACCTAAGAAAATGTTCCAGCTGGTGGGCAGTCAGGATATGGTACAACATTTTAAAGATTTACTGAATGTGGAAATTAATTTGCAAAATTAATTAATGGATTAAAACAAAAGATAAACAAAACAGAAATCAAGCACAAACCACAAAGCAAAAATATATACATGAATAGTGGGTATTTTAATTAATTTGTACATATCAATACATTATAATTGTCTTACTTGGCTTTGGCATCAGCATCCTCATGGCCTTTACTGGACACATCCTCCAAACCTCCAATCAGGTGCTTAAATGAACTGCAACACAGACAGTAAATGTTAAAGCAGCAAATGTTTCTGAGACTAATTTGTTTGTTCAATCAAGAATCTACAATCTAGCCCAAAGCAATGCACATATTCCCCACTTACAGTATGTAATGAATGCAGATGATCTATATAAGAAGCTCCGTCGTAAAAAAAAAACACTGCCAGTTACTATTAAATATTCATCAGTCTGCTTTTAGAGACAAGCCTGTAAAAATCATTGTAAAACAGATGAGATGACAGAGCTACCCTGATAAGGTGTAAAATAGTGTGATAGCAGATGGGGTAATTTTAGAGACAAAGGGAGGTTGTGCATAAATCTTTTTAATGAATAAATTATAGAATAGAAAACATACTGTGCTGAGTGACAAAAAGTCACTAAGTATTATGATAGTTATCATTTGACATAAAATTCCCATGACAATATTTCTGTTATTTCAGAACTTAAAGTCAGTTAAGTTATTCAACTGAAAGAAACGACCATGTTCTTTTCAGACATTCAAAATGAAATTACAATTGTTAATTCATCAATTTTCTAACTGGATATACCAGAACTTAATTAAGTATCATTATGATTACAGAGGATATGAAAATGAAAGACATATTACAATGAGATGTTGCAGAATAATAAGCTACATAATATGCTAAATAAAATCCTCCAAAGTTGCATTCGTGGGGGTACATGAAAAATAACAACTACGTTTCAGCTCATATCTCTCTAAAGTATGGCTGCCTATGCAGAAGACTCTAAACAAAGAACAACACTGAGACAGTTTTCATGCGAGGCTCATCAAGCTGTCAGCCAGACGATGTGATACATCTGGTGTTTTCTCCTGTTGAGATCATAATACCTGTAAGCTGGGGCTGTTTCAAAACTGAGCTTTTCTTTAAATGTTTGGCTCCTTACAGTGTCTATTGCCCTGAGCCTGTGACTCCCTGCCATTTGTTTTTATTCGCCATCTCTTTCAAACTGTCTCTCTCTCCTTCATTTTTTCTCCTGCACAGCTCCTGCAATTATCCTTATTTGGCGCTGTTTCGTTTTTAAGCGTTACACATGCAGAAAACGAATAAATGCACGCAGAAGGTTTAAATACTATATAACCTGGAATCTGCACCAATACTGGCTTGGTTAACACAATGACCTATAGTTTTGTAGGCTGTGACAGCATAAGCTGCTTGTATGACCAGCAGAGTGAAAGGCAGTAATAATCACCTGTGCTGGGTGACTCACTCACTATCCCCTCTGCTAGCTTTGAGGATGGCCCATTTGTGCTTACCATGTTCCCTGAGGCTAGAGTGAGGCCCTGGGTAAGCTGATACCATCTCCTCCCTACGCCCAATCCATCTGTCTCTCTATTCTCAGCACACAACTCGATGCTACAGACAGAGATGGTCAGAGACTAACCTATAGAGATCTGAGATAAACTTCTTTGATTTCTTTGATGACTGCATTTAAGTACCATAAAACATGGTAAACATTGTATTAAAATGTCAAACCATGTCACTGCGAAGTGAAGCTAAAAATGTGGTTTTGTTCTTTGATAATCTCCTGGCAAACATCAGTGGAAAAATAACCCTTGTTAGTCATTCCTGCACAAATCTAGCATAAATCAAAATCCTTAACTGAAGTTGATTTAAGATTTAAGACACATTCTTTCACTTAACAAGCTAATCTCATAAGTTTAGTTGTTTGTTTTTAGAATACATTTACATGAGAATTAGGTGAGTCCTGAACAAATAAACTGAATTAATGAACAAACTTTAGGTGATGACGTGATTGCCTTTTATGTAGTCTCGCATTGCCAGACCTATCTATCCTATTTATTATTTCTTGTATATTCTGTACGTGTGCAGTGTGACTGATATTTTGCTGCTGTAGCACTGAAATTTCCCAATTTGGGATCAATAAAAGTCTATCTAATCTAATCTCCACAGCGCTGCAGAGGAGGGTCTTGCTGTAGTCCACACAGCATTCTGGGATAGGACAAAAACGTTCTCTAGTTTATTGGCATTTCTATAAACCAATCACAATCGTCTTATGTGGCGCTAAGCGGCGGATGCAATAATGGTGCCTCTGCAAAATAGCCTCGGTAAGGAACTTGTTTTGGTGGAACGTGCTCATTCAAAAGTTGTTTTAGTCGAGCAACAGAAAACTCAGATTGGACAGATAGTCTAGCTAGCTGTCTGGATTTACCCTGCAGAGATCTGAGGAGCAGTTAACCACAGTCCTCGTAAATCGACCGGAGTTTAGAATGCCTACACAAAGAAAGCGGAAGGTGCGGGACATCCGGCCGAAAATGAGGGACATCCGGTGAATCGTCTGGCGGCTCCGGAACAATCCCCTAAATAAATCGTCGTCGAATCAGACTACCTTTTATGACTCCCAAACTTTGTGAGCAGACATTCAAACAAGACACTGTAGGGAAGTGAAGTGAAAGAGAAGCATGATCTATTTCTCACCTCACATTTATTGAATTATTTACATTTTATTTATTGGATTATTTAGGATAAAATTGACATTTCCGTGAGATTTTTGAAAGTAATGTCAACTTAATTTGTGCCATGTTCATAAGGTGTAAAGGTGGGTTCATGTCTCAGTAAAGGTAGCACTTGTATAGCCTGCTCCAAGAAATGTTCCTTGTCTGACCATCATGAGCAAAGCAGCAGTTGTGGGCTAGTTTTAGACATTCATTCATTCACTGAGCTCTTGCACCACTTTAATGCGAAAGAAACAAAAGGATCAACGAGTGTATGTATGTAGAACAGTCATTATGTTATGTGAGGAATAACTTTATTGATACTCACTCTCTATCGATGACTAGACAGGTGACTGCCTCTGCTGCAATGACGTTGGCCGTCCTGATGTCCTCCCTGGACAAAAAGATCATACAACACAATCACGCAGGATAGCAAAATTAGCACATTTGATCCACGGTTCACAAACTGTGGCTTTATTAAATCACAATATTATTTATTTTCAATGCTTTACTAGAGCGGTGATGATGGAAACAGTCAAAAAGTAACACCTGCATATCAGTTATGTATTCACTCCATAAATGCCACTGGCACACAATGAAAACATTACTCTAAACAGGCAACACACATCACTTGGCATTACTCTTTATTATATTTGACATCAGGTTCATCTTCCTCTGATGATGATGCTTCTTCAGAGGAGTCGCCCCAACTGCATGAGTCCTCTGAGTCTGTATCCCAAGAATCCATCCTTGTCTGTGAAAGATTTTCTGCACAGCGATAAGCGGTAAGCTCTAACTCTGAACCAGCGCACTGCCCAGGGCAGCCCTCCAACAAAGACACGTCTGTGCAGCGTAAAATATTACAAAGACGGGATACTCTTCGGGGGATGTCCCATTAGCAGATTATATTGTGCCCATTTTTTTGAAAAGAAAAAAGATCATACTCTGGATTAATTTAACATTCCAATGTGAGCAAAAAAAAAGCTAAAACAGACTTTGCTCTCAATTCGAAAAGAGGTGATTCAATTCAATTTAAGTGCTGACAGTAGCTGGCAATCTGTTCTGATCTGAACTCACATACGGCAACCTATTTCAATGAGGTGAGGTGACAATTCCTCCTCGTGCTATGTCAACTCCCTTTCCCTCTTCCAAACACACCCCTCTTAGTGCACAAATTCACACACGCACACGCACACACACTGTTGACCCCTTTGAATAAAGGTCACAGCTGGTAGGGGAACAACACATTTTGAAAGGTGAGGACTACAGAGGAGCGGGGAGCAGTGGAGAGGTAGTGTTTGTTAGGGGCAAAGGATACATTAACAGATGACTATTGGGACTCATTGCTCATACAGTATTTCATTCACCTCTCATAAGCTCCTATGGCCTGCATCCCTGCTCTTAACACAATACTCTGGCAAACACTGCTCCACCTGTTCTTCTGTTTGCCCACAACAGCATTCAAGACCATGTACATAAGTACATTTACAGTATTAATAACCAGATTAATGGGTGAAAGAACAACAACGAATGTCCCAGTTTGGAGTTGAAGACACCTTGTTACACCAGGGTTGTTACTATTGATTATGTGATCATTTGTTTGGGGAACAAGAGTTGTGATGAGTGATAGTCCATGGGAATGACTTCTCAATGATCACAGGACTAAGGTGAGAAGAGAAGAGAATAGAAGAGACGTTTTGGGATTTGTGTAAGTCATAAAGGGAAGCACAAGAGACCCTCATAACATAGGTTTAATTTGATGATTATTCAAATATTCAGAAGCTGAATAAGGGGTCAACTTGCTCTGTTAAGGGCTGTTGAGGCACACATGCTTGTACAGTAATGTCCCAGCTGTGAATTTGCAAGTGACAATCCGCCAGCTGTAGAGTCACTTTTCAAATGTATCGCCCCCACTCCTACAAGTAGATTTCTACATTTACCTGCCTCTGTCGAGTAACTTGAACAAGCTTTTTAATTCTACTTTTTTTCCTTTTGCTGGAGGACTGGTATGTGTTTCCACCTCTCTTGCTCCTTTGACTTCCTTTAAACTCAAATTCACTTAATCATGGTTATTATTATTTTGAATGTAGCTCATATTATGATACTGTTAGGGTGCAGAAACAGGTTTTCTTGTAACGTTTAATTATTTTTATACATTTATTTATTTTTATTTTTTTTTATAAATTTCCCTTCTCTTTCTCCCACATTTTCTTTTGGCCAATTGGGATAATGATAGGCAATGTTAAAAATTCCATAAAAAAAAAAAAAACTTTAAAGAAGAATGTCAAGGATTAAACAATTTTAAATAGCTTTTATTCTAACTTTAATACAAAATGTTAGAAGATTATGCATCACCTTTTCTAGATGGTAGATATTTCAACCAAAGGCAACCCATCACAAACACACACACACACACATACACACACACACACACACACACACACACACACACACACACACACACACACACACACACACACACACACACACACACACACACACCAGTTTCCTTAATGATAATGAGCTACAACTACAGCGACACCCACAATCTGTTACACGAGTTAATTTGTCTCATAAAAGGAAGTGTACAGTGTTTGTGTCATTTACTAACCATGGTGATACAACAGAACCAGACAACACTATGGGCTTTATTAAATAGTGGTTACGTAAGCATGAATCATCCTAAAGAGACCTCAAAGGTTTCATATTAGAGAGCAGCTTGTCCCCGGTTGCTCGACTTGAGGAAAACAACTTACTGTGACATTGCGTTGATATTAGTGATGTTCTATGTGAAACACAATCGCTAAACAATATCTGTCAGAATGATTCCTTTGCATGCTACTGAGCCTGAGCCTAAGACATTCATTAAGCCAAAGATGGCTCTGCACTTGTTAATTGCTGTGCAACAAGAAACGCATTGGAAAACAGACATGCACACACACACACACACACACACACACACACACACACACACACACACACACACACACACACACACACACACACACACACACAAGCAAAGACGCACTAAAAACAGCTGCATGCTGTGTCTGGTATGTCCTTTGGGCTTACACAGGAGGGAGCCTGTGGTGTTGATTTCCAGTAGATAGTTGAAATGAACCTGGTAATTGGACAGTGATCTGATGTCCCAGGAAGGGGGGTTACGAAAATAACGTACAGGCTTGGAGGCTGAGAATTGGGTAGTAAAAAGCCAGGGTAAAGCCTGGGGCAAGAACAAGAGGTGGCTGTGGGATACACAGCCAATAATTTGTGCTTTAATTCTGTGACCGAGAGGTATTCAGGTGGGCCTGGATAGGTGTGTCACAGGTTGGTATTTAAGTACTTACTGTAAATCAATGACTGTGCCAGTGTTTATGCAGCTATTTCCCATTAACTGCAAATTGTGCATTTAACTGCAGTGTATGACCACTTTCCAAGGCATACCAGATATTTTTACATTCATGAATACATTTTTCCTACTCTTCGAGGCAGCCACTTAAGACACACTTCCTGATTGGTGCATTTGTGTGTTTTTTTTTCTTTTCCAAGCCCGAACATCCAAGTGTTGCTGCTAAACACTGTTTCAGTCACAAGCTATGTAGTTAGAATAACCAAACAGTGTGGAAAAGATAATGTGGAAAGGTTACTCTCAAGTCTCAGATGCCACAAACACATTAAAACACTAACTGGGAACCCATGTTTATCACGTATGGAAATTATCTTAGTGGCCTTTAGTGGCAGTGTTTGTATTTATTATTTCTCAGTCTGCAATTGACAGATCATACTGCCAGACTGGTACATACTTGCGAAATTGTTAGTTATTTTTGTGAATTCTGCTGCAGCTCACTCTCAATGCTTAATGCTTTTTTCAGCTCTCCCACCCCTCAATCCTCATTCCCCACTGGGTTCCAACACCTAAAATACATTTTTGGCCGTAGGGGAAAGTCTGAAGAAACAGTCCCTATTCATAACTGCATCACAACACAACAATGTTGTTACCAAAATAAAAAAAGGGCAACATGGGATTCACTTTGAGAAAGTACTTCTCAAGCAGTCTTAAAAAAGCTTCAAATCTTTGGTAGCTGATTTTCATGCCGTGAAGGTATGAACTGAGAGCAGTAGCTGTATAAAATAAGACAAGTCTAGAAATCTATGGTAAGCTTTAGAGCAAAATAAAATGTACAGAGGATGCAGACAGGAACATCCAGCAGCAATGTAAAATATACAGATTTGAAGTTAATAGCAGATGGCAGCCAATGCTTTGACTTGTGGGGGATGAGCTATTAAAAGACTGAGGTATGAAGTGAAGGGAGATGGGTGATTCTACAAATCATTCAGACCGACGAGCACTTCAAAAAATGTAGCATTCATTTCAATGAGACCATTACGTTGCGCATTGCGCTGGCCAAAATATTCTGTGCAAGCGCACAGACCAGGTAATAAGACTCTACAGTCATGCTATTGCCTCTGTTAGGCTGAGCTAACTGACAACATAAGCAACATGCTAACATGCTTAAAATGACAATATTACCATGCTAATGTTTAACAGGTATAATGTTTACCATGTTTATCATCTTAGTTTAGTGTGTGGTGTTAGCATTTGCTTATTAGCACAAAACACAAAATACAGCTGAGGCTCATGGGAATGTCATATTTTGTGTGTAGTCATGAAAGTATAGGACAAGTTAAATATTTAATCTAATGATGGCACTAGATGAAAAGTTAACAAACCCAGGATTTTTTTGCTGTGACTGAGGCAACAGTCCTAGCCACTGGGCCACCATGCCGCCATGTGATATGTATTAGGATACTTTGTCATGGAACCATGAATGTCTCTACAATATTCAGGGTAATCCGTCCAATAGTTGTTAAGATATTTCAGTCTGGATCAAAGTTATGGACCGAGTGACACTGCCATCCCTTGAGCCATGCTACTGGCATGGCTAAAGCCCTGCAGCATGTTCCTTGTAGCAGTGTGCTAATTCTACTGTTACTGTCACTGTTTAAACATGACTAACTTTGTTGTTGTGTTACAGTAACTTTCCAGATTTGCTAAAAACTGTGCCACAAATGAGTAAAAATTGATGTGCAGTGTTGATATCTGATAAACCTTCAAAGTGGACTTCCTGGTTGGTTTAATCTTCTCACCGGCACCTATGGCAACACACCCACACTGAGACAGCCTTTCACTGTGATTTATCAGAGAGCTATTGTTAGTCTGAGAGTAGTCACTGACACCAATCACATTTCTGTCAGTGACATCACACCTTTTTTTTAATAACAGTCGCTCATCCTCTACTGGAACCCACATACACACAAAATACACCCAGGAGAGGAGGTCAGGGCACACACCGTCTGTTATTTTGATGGATCTACATCTCAACTGAAAGTTTACATTTAACCAGTACAGGAAGACTGTAACATGAGATCTATTCCTAAAACATCCACCAACTGTACTTGAGTATTCATTAAGGACTAACCCTTTAAAGAAAACATGTAATATGATATTTCTTCGGCTGCTTTAATGTACACATATCACACACCAGCGCTCACACAAGCTCGAACAAAACCATCATGGCTAGCAGGACAGAACAGACTTTGATTTGTAAATATGTTGTTCTCACAGATCAAAGGCAACTTCTTCAAATGGACAGAGTAGCCTTTGAGTAGGGGCTATTGAGTTTCATGAGCAAGGACATACACAGTTAACTTCTAATTACAAAGATGGCCCTGCAGAAGAGCCCTCTGATCAAAAGCCTAGTTCGAAGATGGCCAGCAGCTCAATCATTTAAATTTGCGAGACATGCTTGACCATCAAAGATGTAGTTCAATAGGCTTCTCCCACTCAAGACACTCCAAGACAAAAGACGTTTGTGACAACAGACGATGAACAGCAGATGCCGAGGTGGGGAGAGCACTTTGTTTTAGTGGGATGTAGAAAAAATATGATTTTCTTGATTAAAAAAAGCATGAGATGTTCTTAATAAAGCTGCTTTGAAGAGCGTTTCAAAACGGCAAATGTATTGATGTAACTATATGAATACATTTAAGGATATGTGTGATGTGTTCTCATACGTGTGTATGTGTGTGTGTGTGTGTGTGTGTGTGTGTGTGTGTGTGTGTGTGTGCAAATAGGTAATCGTCAGCATGTAGCACAGCTGCTCCTCAGTCCATTATGAATGAATACTTTGTCTCATGCTCTCTTTTATCAAACATCACGTTTCTATGTCTCATTAGTGTAAAAGGATCAAATTTATATTTGGAATAGCCTTCTCCTCCCACTGCCAAGAGATCAAGCTTCCCGTGCCTCACATGTTCTGCATGCATATTAATACTTTGTCATCTTTCATATCCTATGGTCATTAGCTTTAAGATATGGGTACATCCCAAACATCTGTGCAATTCCAGCTGTCGCCTGAACATCACATCTAACATCTGGAGTGTTCCTTTTGAAAATAAAAAGAATGACTTATTGACAACACATAAGCTGGTATTTATTTTTTTTACAGGATACTGCATTGGTTCAATGTAAGTGTCTTTTGTGTTTTAAAGTGTTTACTATATGCTTTTGAGGTGTGAATCATGTGATTGGTTAGGGCTTCAAAGCTAATTTAAGGCGGCTTTCACATTCAGCGGCCACAAGATGGCGACATCTCCATTTTTTTTCATGTTGACACTGTTGGCTATGTGCTTGCACACATTTAAATGTTCTCTTAGAGCATATGTTCTCTGTTTCTACCTGACCCCTCACAGACATAACACACTCCAGACTATTTTTTGTATCTCTCCCCTCCCTCTGTTTTAATAATACATTCTACACTGAGGCTCACAGTCATGACAAGACAGGACAAACAGCAGGGTAAAAATAAAACTCCAGGGCTCTGGGCTTTGATGCCAGAAGCCATATAAAATATTTTTATTACACTGAAGTGTTCTTCCAGTGAAAGTATTTAAGGGCATCAAATGTTAGCAATAGCTGTGAATCATTTGATCCCTAAAGTATATACAGCCTGGTCAAACTTGTCTCAGTACATATTCACATCTAGAAATTCCTGGCACAGGCGTACATAGATGTTTGTAGTATTCATGCTTGGCTTATGTCTGTGTATTACATGTTTATCTCTATTGACATGAGATGCTGTCTTAGTTATTACAGTCAAGGACAGCATTAAGATGTCCTTGATATCAGGATGTTCTGGCAACCAAGACAGGAAGTGACAAGAAAAGACAAATGAATCTAAAGAGAAAGAGAGAGTATAAAGATAATATTGTCTCACTAAAATGAGTCTCCAGCTGAGAGCATACTATACAACTGTCAAACACAAAAGAGCACACAAAACAATTACTTTTCCCCTGTGTTTCTGTGTGACACAGCTGTGTGCAAAAGATAGCACGGACAGGTTGTTGTTTGGTGTGGTTGTGAATCTACACTGTCAGTTGAACACAAACTTTTTTTTCTCTTGATCGGGGCACAAATAGAGCTTGACAAAGAGGAGCATGCCACAGTAAATGTTTGTGCCTTTCTTTGTACATTCTGCAAAGGGAGTTGGAGATAAAATAGCTGCATATTTAGATATTCATGCTGTTTAAATCATTTTGGCTAGGAATATGATAGGTAACCAATCATTTAAAAATGTTTGCTGTTTAAATCTGATCTCAACATATTTTTTCAGTTGCAGAAAAAGTCGTATCTGATAAAAAACATTTGGAGTTTTATGACAGTTTAGACTTTTTCTTTCTGATAAGTTCAAACTTAACAGGTTTTCTTTGGTTCAGAGATGGAATATTTGTGTTACATCTCAAAAGCGTGTCTGGAACAGCTACAGTAAATCAGGCCTGAAGTTGTGCAATGTGTGCACAGCTTTAAGAATTTCCAAACATTCAGCAAGTTATCACGCCTCTCAGGAGAAGTGAGTGATGGAAAAAAAATAAGGACAGATAGGAGCTGGAGGCTGATTGATAGCAAATTAGAAAAGATAGACGCATGTTAAGTACAAGAGAGAGGATATTAAAAAAAGGTTGCGAGTGAAAATTAGAAGAGAAGTGGGTGACAGTGAAGGAGACAGAAACAGTGGGAGAACAGAAGATTCAAATTGGAAGAGGCAGTGTTATTAGAAACAATCTTACCCTTGCAGTGCTTTCTCTCCAAACCAGTCCCCTTTTCCGAGGCTGCGCAAGTAGACAGGCTCTCCGTTGGGCAAGTCTTCCCTGGTCACATTAACCTGGTGAAAGGACAGAAACCAGGCCAGGCGGAGGAGAGTTAGAGAAGAGTAGTGTGACAGGGAGGAAGATGGGATAAAAAGTGAAGAAAGAAGGGGTGATGTATAACAGTATAAAGATGTGTGGCAAGTAAAGGAAAGTACATTTCATTTACACATCATTCCAAAAGAAGGTGGCATGTTTAATCTCTCAAGATGGCAGGTTAATCACACTATCACAAACAGTGGAGAAGACCCGGTGTGACAGATGTCTCTGTGTATGGGTAGTCTGTTACAAATAGATGACTGCCATCTCTGAGAGGATCTGGGAGGCGGCACTGACCACTTCATTAGCCAGATGACATGTGAGCGATGGCACTGTGCTGTGCCGGTAGACTTTACAAATCAAAGTAATGGCATTTGAGAAGATTTTAGAGAAAGTGAATGGAGATGGTCGTTTTTGCCTAATGAAAGATCTTGTCTTCATCCATTACTCAGTTCTGCGCAGTGGTTGCAGCTTATCCAGCACCAGCACACTGTAATGCTGCCAACACCTGAGTGACAGCATAATTATTAAATATCTATTATTATCATGTGAGAGCATGAAAAAGCAAAGAGAAGATATTACCTTAGAGAAGGTAAAAGGTGTAGGCCAAGGGCAGATTATGTATGTGTTGTGAGATGCTAAAATTTGGTGGGATGTCCTCTAGACAAAGTGCATCCTCAGTGGTCTAGATGGAGACAAAGTGAGAGATGTGGGAATAGCCATGCGGAAAGCATTGATAACGTCAGGAATGTGTGTGTGTGTGTGTGTGTGTGTGTGTGTGTGTGTGTGTGTGTGTGTGTGTGTGTGTGTGTGCGTGCGTGCGTGCGTGTGTGTTCATGTCTGCGTCCATGTGTTTATTTGTTTGTGATGTAGTTGTGCCAACCTTGTGAAGTGGTTTGCATCTGTTTGGGGTCAAAGGAGAGTAAAAAAGACGGGAAATCTATCTTCATCCTTTACAATGACACTTACATCCTGGACATATGAATTGTTAAAAAATAATGTGAATTAGTTTTACTCACTGGGACTTGAGGGGGAATTTGATGGATATATTTAGTAAGTTCAAATCTTACGGTTTGTGGATTTAAAAGACTGTTAAAACTTTTCATTATTATGTTGTTAACAAAAGTATATACAGTAATGATGATTAGGAGGATGAGGGGCAGTGGAGGGGTGGAGGAGGAACATGAACAGTGAACGGAGCATCAAAAAAAGGATAAAGAAGATATGGATGACGAGCAGGGAGAAAATTAAGAGGAAGAGTAGCGGCATCAAAACATGTTAACAATACAAGCACATGAAAAGCCCACCAACAGTGTTGATGTCGGACGGGATAGTGTGTCATCTGCACTCGGTGTGAAAGCCAGTGTTGATGACAGAAAGGTGAAATGAAAGTGACTCCATTCGCCTTCCTAGATGCTCCCAGAGCATCTGCAAGAGATGATGACAGAGGCGGCATCTACCTTATCTCAAGATGATTGATGACAGCCATCTTCCACCCAAAAATACTTCCACTTTGCTTCAAAGATAGGTGTCTTTTACCATGTGTGGCACGATGCTCTGCGTTGTTGATGTTTTGATGATTATTTAGGTGGTAGGCTAGAGGCACTGTTCTCACCTTTCCCTTACTGATGATGAAGAAGGTGTCTCCTCTAGCCCCCTGTCTGATGATGTACTCTCCATCTCCATAATGTGTCTGTCAGAAGAGAAGACCAGAGACGAGAAGTGTTATTCAAGCCCACTATGCTTCTTTTGTCTTCTTTCTCACACTGGGATTGAGACCTCTCTCACCAGAGACAAAAAGTACTCTGCAGAGGAAGTAATGCTAAATAAGGTGCAGTGAGATCAATAACAAAGACATTTTCTTGTTAATACCACAGACAGGTAGTGATTCGTAAGATATAAAGCACAAAGAGTCACTGATAAACCCTGATAAGGACCTCGGGCTAACATGCATCAGTTTTTGTTTTTCATAATGCAAGTTCTGGTGGAATCTTCACTTCCCCAGCAAAATACACAATATGCTGCAGCAAGCCTAGACTGAAGACATAGCTGTGTTAAATGGTGTGGGAAATCTGAAATAGTGCATTCATTTAACATTCATAATGTTCTGATTTGCATCTGTGCAAAGTAGCTGTTGCCACATAATCTTTTCCACCTAAAACGCCACTGGTTAGGCTATATGGATAAATCAAATGTTATTGCTCAAGTTCAACTATGAAGATATGTGATGCAAAGATGATATGACATGATATGGCCTGGTTCGTCAGTGACATGTTCACTAATGAGGTGAACAACTTCTGTAACGATAGTCACCATTGCAGGGGTGCTGCAATTATTTATATTAATATTGAAGAGCTAATGTATGTCTTATTAAAACAAAGCTTTCCTTAACTAGAAACTCCTACCCAAACCAGCGTAAACATTACATGGCCAATCCATTCCTCTGTCCTCCAAGTCTTAAGATTAAAAAAATCTGCAACAAGTTTTCATAATGAATGTCCTTTCTAATCTCTTAAAAGCAAAATTATCTAGAACTAATTTATCTTAGATACAAATGATTGCACATATACACTTAGGGCCCTATCTTGCACCCAGCACAATTGACTTTGTACACCAACGCATGTATCATTCCTATTTTGCACCCGACGCACAGCGGACTTTTCCCTCCACAGACTCACGTCGGTAAATTAGGGAATGAACTTGCGCTCCCGGGGCGGTTCAGCAAAAAGAGGAGGCATGTTCCAACACAAACGTTCCTTGGTGCTATTTTGCAGTTTCAGAAAACAATTCTGCCACAGACCAGGAAAAACCTAGTCTAAAGTCAGTGGCACGTTATTCAGATGCTATTTTAAGGGTGCATGCTTGGCCGTAATGTAGAGTGTGCTGGCGTGCGCCCATGGATGTATTAAGAGCGTGCGCCTAGCAAATCCGCCATTATAATAGCAATCCGCCATGGAACAAGCGCGCCTGCTTTTAAAGGGAATGTGAGATAACGCTCTGATTGGTTTATTGCACGTTACGCCCAAACCACACCTATGAGTAATGTAGCTACTTCAGACCAACCCATTTTAGATCTGCGAGATCCGCCCACAAAGCTACTTGCGTTTGGCGTTTGATACTTGCATTTCAGATCGTTAAAATAGGGCCCTTAGTGTCATTGAATAACCTAAAAAAAGTAGGCAAAGGGCATATTTTAATGCAATTCAACATATTGAAAGCCTCAATGTTAGCAGCACACATCAAAAGTGTAAATGAGAATGTGTTTGCATAACTAAATTATGCTGGAAAAAAACATAAAACAAAGTGGTGTGCAGATGGGTAAAAAATGTGAATTTGGGAAACATCTCAAAATGTAGAGTAAAGAAAACATTCTGTAGTTAAAAGGACATACCAATGATTTTCCATGTCTTAATCATGTTACAACTGCTGTCCATTTTTAAAAATATGCTGTTTTTCAAGTTTTAAAAGAGCAACTAAAGAGCAACAATCTAAAATCCCAACTCCCCCCTCCCCCTCTTCACCAAGTGCACACTATCTGTATTATGTCTTCTTTCCGGAAATAAATGTATGGAAATCTAGTAAGATGTGTGGAGATATCTGCTTTGTGCTGCAGATGTCACAGGCTTTAAAAAAGGCACTTACCTCCTCAAGGACATCGGCAAGCTTGCTCAGAATATCTTCCTGCAGGTCGTGGAATGTGGGAACGCTGCAGGAGAAGGGAAGAAAGGGCTTTTAGATCGAAGAATAGGTTCAAACATATTGCATTTTTTGCTGATTTAAAGCTGGGGTAGACAGTTTTCTGGAAAAGGAAAAAAGACACCAGAATTTGAAAATACAGCCCTTCTCTTGCATCTCTCCCCTCTCTGTCCTAAGCCCCTCCCACCAGACGAGCACCCTGCACGGGCATATGCACGATTGTGATCCTGATATTGTTAGCGGTCTAAGTCTAAGTATAAGATTTACCGGCGTGTTTTCTTTGCAAATGTATGTGAAGCCCTTTGAGATGACATACTGTGATTTGAGGCTCTAGCTGACTACATAAACATGAACTTGAATTACCAACATTTCCCTTCTCTGAAACACTTTGCCGGTATTGACATGTGTTTTATTGCGTTTATTGTCAGTCTCTCTTTTATTTTATAAGTCTGTCTTCCTTTTTTTGGGTTGCTTCGCAGTGTAGGCAGTTGTTGCCATTACTGGAATATGAAGGCTTTCTGCAGGATTTTCCACCATCGAATCGGGCTTTCACCATCTGAAGGGAAGTGCACTTGCATCTGCATTTGTAGAACAGCCAATAGGAGCACCCTCTCTCTGAAATGACTTGTGATTGGCCAAAGTTTCCCGTCACAGGCTAGATTTTCTAAAGCCTGTAAACAGAGCCAAGAGGAGTTGCAGAAGTCTCTCACACCACTTTATAATGACACCAAAGACAAACTTCCTGCCTAACCCAGCTATAAGTGTTTTAAGTGTTTGTTTTCGGATAAAAAAAAAAAAACTTTGAAAGAGTTGACTAGAATAGAAGCAGACCTTTGATCTGAAGTGAGCAACATATGTAGAGGCAACAGAAACACATAAAAATCAATATTATGCTCTGAGAGTTGGCCTGTATATTCTATTACAGTATGTGCAATATAAATATTTCAGCATGTACTGGGCAACGTTACACAGCAGGGAATCAGGTCCTAAGGGTGAATACACCAGCATGAGGCTCTAATGTTTGTTCCGTTTGCTTCCCAGCAGCATCAATGAATGCTATTTGCCTGTTATCAAGCCTACTAAATAAAACTGGCCTAATGTTTATCAAGGGGAGAAAAAATAACCCCTGTTGGTGAACAAAGGACTTATCGCCCATGAAGCATCTTGTCTTGGCCCCCGACCAAGTCCCTAGCCACTGTGTTGATCCTTGTGTTGTTGCTTCTTCAACAGAGGCACTAATTAACCAGCTAGGCAGTGAACGGATGACCCTACTCTGCATGAAACATATGGAGTTTCAATCCCTCGAGCTGCGGAGCTGTCAACACAAACAAAAAGACTCTATTGTAGTAAATTCATAATTCAACAACTTAATTGTGTTACAGGAAATTAATTAATTATACAAGGCCAATGGGGAAGTGCAGTTTCACTAATGTGGTGTTTTTGATCATTTGAAACATTCTAACATCATTACACTCGTGGCACTATGCGACCGTGAGTAAAGACAACTAATCATTTCTGTGGTGATCTTGCAAACACCTAGAAAAACCAACACCTCTTTGATGAAGGGGTTTGATTAATGCTTTCCCATGCTAATTTTCCCTGTCTTCTCATTTATCGTTGGGCAGATAGCTTCTTTTTTCATGCCTTATAGGTAGACTTTTATCTAAAGTAGAGTCAGAGGGAGAGGGTAGAGTCAAAGCCCAGTCTTTGATCTTAGTCAGTTTATTAGACACTACCATCACAGTTACTCTTCCTGGAGCAATGTGTTTGAGGGACTACAAATACATGCTAGAAAGAGGTAATAAAAAAGGTCAAGCAAACTCACTTCCTGTATGTTATACCATGTGGGATTTCTCTGTTAGTTTTTCATCTGTTTTCCTCCTCCACAACTTGTAACAACAAATATATCATTTCACAACACTTTAACTGTGGGTGGAAAACTCAGGGTCCAGCATGTGTTTGTTCTTATACACTAAACATACTACAGCTCTTTCATTAGATGTATGCTATAAAATATCTGATCTCCCCAGATACCCCTTTATCAACCAAACACACAGAGTAAGCAATATGTATGTACATCTATTAAATATTGACTTATCTGTTGGACTGTTATATAAGAGCCGTTGAGAGGCAAGAACTGCCATACAATAGGCTACATGCTCAAATACTCAGTAAAGAGATAGACAATGTCTTTTTTAGTCAAAGCCATCACTAAAGTAGCTTCAGTCTTAGGACATGAAAGTAAGATCAATAGAATATTCCTTCATGGTGAAAGGGTACTGTAGATACAGCAGAGATTGAAGTGGCTTTATTGTGACTGACCTGCAAATGTCAGACTATGAAACTATCCAGGGAGACTGTTCTCGATCGCATTTGTCATTATGGTCAAACGCTTAAAGTTTTTTTTATGTTTCCCTAACCAGCAATATTATGCATTACTGTGAAAAAGTACAGTCCACTCTCAGAAGCAAAGGGAGAAATAGTAAATTGGTTACCGTAAATGGTTATACAACTGTAAACTAGTTCTGATTGAGTATACCCCAGCCCTCAGGTCTAAGTGAACTGGTGAAAGTGACAATTTCTGTGATCTTTCCCAACATTAGCTATGTAGCCCGGGCCACATGGCCTCATACTACCTAGATGTGTGACCGCTACACGAAAAAAAAGGGGACACGCCGAATCTCTAGATGAGCCGCAGCTGAGGCCCTTTACCCATATGGTTAAACTGCTTGTGACAGCACAGCACAAGTTCTGCTTTCAAATGCTTACTTAAAGTAAAGTGAGAGGCATTATCAGCAAAATGTACTTCAAGGTGGACATTTCAATTCTTATATAATGCTGGATAGTTTAATGAATAATAATTCATCATATTTTAATTGTGATATTTTCTGAGTAGAATCTGAATCTGCAACCTTCTCTGTCAGGTTAATGTAGTAGTAAACTGTTTTACTATGAAGTAGAAGTACACAGTAAGTCAGTAGTATACAGTTAAGTTGCATATTAAGTGCTTTGAGAGCCGTCTGTAAATTATTTGGAAAGCTACAAGCAGCAATACAGGAGGCCAAGCAATTAGCCTGTTCCAAATAGTCATGTATTTTTATTTATTTATTTATTTATTTATTTATTTTTTGGGGGGGGGGCATTTTAGGCCTTTATTTATCTAGGACAGCTGAAGACATGAAAGGGGAGAGAGAGGGGTAATGACATGCAGCAAAGGGCCGCAGGGCGGAGTCGAACCTGCGGCCGCTGCGTTGAAAAGTAAACCTTTATAAATGGGCGCCTGCTCCGCCAGGTGAGCTACACAGGCGCCCATATAGGCATGTTTTGAATGGCCACTGCACTAGTAGGAGTAATTTTTGGAATAGTCAGGACTTGTTTTGGAAGGTGTTGACATACGACCTATTTGGTAGTTTAGGTATGAGGATTTATGTGAAATGTCAAGTGAAAGCTGGATTCCTGCCTGCCTTGAAACAACTCAAAATGTCAAATAGTCAAATAGTGTCAGAGTTTGATCATGATCCCAGTGATTCTTGAGGTTTTGTTCAGTAGAAATGATCCTAGGCAAAATGTGTGCTTTTATTATTTGTAGTAAGTAATACACACACGGAAATACAGTGGCCTGTATATATAAGAGGAAGTTAGAGAACAATAGAGCAGCTTCTTATGAGAAAATGAAGTGGTATATGAAATATAGGAAAGATGTGATATCATTTTCATAAGTGGCTTAATGAAGACCAAAGCGGATACGGAAAAACAGTTAAGTCAAACAGAGATAGTGAGCGAAAGAGATTTATACTGCATTTCCATCTCATGCATCTTGATCACCGCACACTGCTCTCCCTCTGTCTTTTGATGAGTCTTTCTTTTATCCTATACTCCATGCAGGCCTTTTAAGTGATAATATGCTTCTGGTGGTTAGGGTGTAGGGCTCTCTGATAGAGATAGGGATATTAAAGAAAGATGTTACAGGTACAAGGTATTTTTCCAGTGGGATGAATGACACCTTTAGTGACGCACCTGCATTTCATTGTGAGTTATATCATTTATAGGCAAAAATGAGGAGTAAGGAATCTTCTGAGGAACAGCTCACACATATTCCCCTGAATTCATTTTGTTAATTCATTCATTGCATTTTAGATCAAAGCCCCATTCTGGACTATATTTCTGTCATTGTAGGACAGTTAACAGGCTTCCTCACCTTTTCAGAAACTCCATATACTCTGTGTGCTTGATGAGACCTGTCCTCATCATGATCGTCTGAAAACATTGTCGGTCAATGGCCCACAGCTTCACATTTGTTAGAGCTGGAAAGGAGAATACACATAAGCAATGTCATGAAAGACAGTTAATATCTTCAAGCAATCAGAATAATAAAACAGCACATTTTATGCATTATACATGCTCAGCAACATGTTTATGCTTTGTGACTTTTTGTTGGCAATATTATTACAATTACTTGCATGAAAATATTTCTTTAGCCGCTGATCAGGCGTGCAAAACAATTAGGAGGCATTCTGAACAATCAGTCTTTATTCAGCAGTAAATTATTTTGTAAGTTAATTGGTATTTTTGGAATACCTTGCATGGATGGCTAGCTTCAAGTCATGCTACAGCGTTGTAATTGGTTTAAGGTCAGGAGTCTGACTTGACTATGCTCAGGTTTTTTTTTATTAGTTGAACCCCTTGAGTTACTGATTGCTCTTTGAGTTAAGGACAATTATCAACTGTGACAAAAGACAACAGATACCCCTGATATTATTCTGTATAGTATTGTGTCTTGTTTGTCCACAGAAGCATTGTTCCATGGAGCGTCCATGTAATGTAAGATAAACATTAAACGGGCAGCAATTCGGGCATTCATTTCCTCTGTAGTATCTTTCCATGGACATACTCATGTTTTGTCAGTTTTCCCGTTACATACATTTTGCAGCTGCCTCAGAATTTTATGCAATGTCATGAGGTAGCAATAACATGACTCACTGAACTAAAACGAATAGCCATCCTCTCTCTCGACACTTTCAAGGAAACTACTTTGAGGATGAGCATTTTAACAGTGACAGGACATCAATCAAGTCATGACAACCAAACCAGTACAGCCATACGAATACAGCTTTTTCTCCTCATGCAGATTGACAAATAGGTATGAAAGCCTTGACGACTACGTTCCCATGGAAACCGCTCTCATGTGGGTCCCGAGATATATTACAGCTACAGTAGCTCGGCACATAGAAAATGGGGCACTGAATTTGATGAATTTACTGTTTATCAGACCACAAATGAGACAAGAATTAGTTAGCTAGCACACCCCACGACCCTTCTGCCTCACTCCTCGCTGCTAGAAGTCTACTTCGTCGGGAGGAAAGCAAACTTTCTGTTAACCCTCACACTAATCCTTTTAACCCGCTGCTGAAAAGAATCCTCAAGGAGACACTGTGGCGATTTTCTTATTGTGGCTAGATAACATTGAATTTAGTTAGTGAACAGATGCCCAGAATGCATCACTGTTACGCTACACTTCTTTGACACCTCCTTAAATAATGTAATAGGAAACAGTGCTTAAACGTTTTCCATTTTTTATGCTGGGTTGGTGATTGATGGAGACCTGGCTCTTTCAAAATTCCTTTTCGTGCCATGTTCAGTGTTTTGAGCCTCAACAGCTCTGTAGTCTCTTTCAATCAGAATATGTCTCACCTCGACAGATCTCTGAGGGAACCATGTGGGTTTTCATCAGAGCAATGGACCTCTAACCCACACCTGAATGTCATAATATTTCCTTTCTTTTTTTAGATGAAATTGGGTTGGGGGAGGCAGAATTTTTTTTAACAAAACATGTCAAAATCCCATATTTCATCTAACTGAGCCACATGGTGACTTTCAGAGTTCAGTGCTTCACTTTGTTGACAGCAGTTTATGGTAATTATTTCAGAATAACCTTGGGGTTTCTCCCAGTATCATTATCTTTTGCAACAAATGCTCTCATTTCCACTTCACAACTTTAATTGTGCAGTTATACAGTAGGAGTAATAAAAATAAGATGTGACCCCAAAACAAATCTGGAGATCCCCAATGAGCACTGTGGCCACAGGGACATGTAGTAATATTAGAAGACAATTCATCAGATAAGTCAGTCTGCTTAGTAATTTGTTTGAGTGTGTGTGTCTGTTGCCAGAGCTTTTCAGTCTCATTTCATCTCATCATCCCAATATGACAGTTTTAGATAAAGCAAACCTAAGTGATCCTTGTGAGTACAGAAGTTTATGAGAGTGAGGATATTTTTGCACAGAGAGGTGATTCTGGCCAAGGAAATATTTTACAGTTTTTAAAATGTCTTTAGGTACGGATAATAGCTGTGATAACCTGGCAAGTACTAGTAATGTAAATATGGCTCCATGAACACACATACACACATAAAATGCACACCTGTGCTAATGCATATGCATATATAAACTCATGTACAACATGTATTTATTTACATATACACACACATGAGTGACTGAACACACTCCCATGGACACCACAATTATTTCTCTGAAGACCAAGTGTTTGGCAGCACTTTAAAATAGGGCCAAACCTCAGGAGAAATGCCCTCATTACACAGCCTGACACTGTTTTTAGTTCAAGACACTTTCTTGGAGCTGGAACCCCAAACACACAGCATGACATACAAATGTATACAGACAAAGATGTGTGGAGAGAAGATGCACATACACACAGATACACACAAGTATACTGTAGATATAAACACACACATGCTGTTGTGTGCACATACACATAAACATGCACTGATACCAGAGTCCAAACACACACAGATGTTATATACATACATCTATATATATATATGCATTTTTTTACACCATATCCCAGTACTGTTATGTCTTACTTAATCAAAAAGTTGTTTTTCTGTAGGGGGGATGTGAGAAAATTACTCCAAGGTAGACTGAGGGCCCAATAAACCTGGAATATGGAAATAGGTCTAGAGAGAAATTATTAGAAGAGCCTTCAAATTTAACCCCTAAGCAACAAGAGTGGGAGGTTAGACGGCATTGCCCACTATGCAGTGAGCAATAGAGTGTTTTGGTGTGTGGGAGTGTGGGGCACTGGGAAATAAGATATGTAGGGAGCTTGCAGCGCACCGCAGTAGGTAAATGTATTATTTGGAGGCTTGACTAAATTGCGGTGAGACTCAGGGATCTAGTTATCCTGTAGTAAGGGCACAGATGAATGTCTTAATGCTCATGGGTTGCCGACCATTAGCTTCACAGCTTTCTGGATGCACATAACAACCCAGGCAGTGCTGTAGAGATTCAATGATGTTGTCTGTGATTGGGCAGTGTGTTGTTCCAGTGGGATGACCACTGGAGCTTTAACAGTCATACTATGGTGGACTGGAAATGCATGCAACATGAAACCCACAAGTGCATACTGTATATACTGAACAGGGGGTAGACAAAAACACCTGGGCAATTTAATGCAATCCAACAGAGGCCTGACAGCAAGTACTAATTTTTTTTAAAGAAAATTGGTATTGAGCATAGTTAAGGCCACTTGCTCTAGATTGAATTGTATTGTTGTTGCATCATATTGTAACTTATCTGCTGTTATCATGCCCGCTTAATTTAATGCACATCATATTCAGTCTTAGTCTGTGAACATGATCAATAGCATTTGTCAAATTCCAGTCATATCTGTTTTAGTTTTGCAGTATATTTGGTGGTGAAAGTTTAAGATATATGCCTTAATTCTCTTTTTAAAAAATGGCTTATCATATCGTGTTGGGGAGTGTCGAGATACTTGATGCATGTCAATTGATGCGTCTAGCACACATGCCATCATGCAGACAGAGGTGGTAGTTTAGATACTGTACAGTAGCCATGATGTGTTGGCTCAGGGAGCAAATGTGATAAAATTGCTGCTTTTGTAAAAAATGTACTTCCATTGACAGTGCGAAGGTTGCCTCTTGACATGCATCAACCTGCAATCCAGCGGTGTGTGGGCTTACATAGAAAGTAGTGGGTGCAGGTGTTTTGATGCGTGTAATATGCAGCAGATGTGTGTTGCACTTTGTTAAATCTCAAATATAACATTATGATAGTTCCTGTGCATGTAAAGTTTGTAATTGACATACATTTGTATTATACATTTTGCTTCCTAAATTAAAATCACTATAACCTTAATACGTACCCTGCTGATTACTATTTAACACCTATTTTCTCTTTGCCCCTGAAAGCTCCTCTAAATTGAATGTAATCCCACCTCAGTAAAGGATGGCTATTCATAGCTATGCTGCCCACAGCTGAGCACTTTGTCATTATCATTTGTTCATGCTCCTCCTTTTCTTCCCTTTCCTTGATGTAGTGCAGTGTAATGCCATCGCCTTTGCTTTCTCTGCAATTACTTGCAACAAAAGATCAATAGTGTTGATTGTGAATATTAGCAACCTGTACACCTAGCTCCTTTGACATGTCAGGCCCCAAGAGAGAAGCTCTGTGTCAAGCCTGAGGAAAACAGTGAGAGATAATATACATATGGATGTCGCCACAAGATAGATTGCAGGACAAGGCATCATTCATTTGGCTCAGTCATAATTCATTGTAACTGAATTTAAGCCAGGGCAGTATGCAAATGCTCCATGTGTGTTCTTATAATCAAATTTTGGCTCATCAAATTATATAAATGTAGGATGAGCTCAACAACATTTATTCTCTGTATTCTGGTCATGACAGTTTACATGCAGAGTGTGTGGAGTTTTGGAAACATCAAAACTGTGTGGTACTGTGACTGTAATCTTGATTTCTGCTGTGAGCGCTATGAGTTTTAATGAGGTTTAAAATTGCCCAAAACAGTCAACGTCTGGCCCACGATGATTCTGCATATATGAAGTATAAAGTGTTTGACATTTGCACTGCAGAAAATCCACATTCCTTTCCAAAAGCCCCACAGGGCTATATGAAAGTCCTTGAATAAAGATTAGACCACAGTCTCAAGCAGTGGAGTATGCAAGGAAACATGTACACTCTAATGACAAGTGATATATTTGTTAGTAACCTAGTATTAACATGGAGTAATGCATGTTAATACTGTTACTAACTAAATCACTGTGCATTATTTGACAGAAAATAAGTTCTAAAATAAGCTCCCTCTCTTTCCATGTTCATCTGTCTAATCTGTCAACAAAAGCCCTGCCATATTAAGATCATGACAGATGAGGATATGTATTTTGACACAATTGTGATTTCTGTTTATCCTCCTCTCCCATTTTTACAGTATCAAATCAAATCATTATCACACGGCAAAGAAAACGTGTTAAAAAACCTTGGAAATATTAATCAACATTCGTCTTTGGTTCCATGTTGGTTATGAGGATGTGCTCGACTGTGAATGATCATTTTAGCACTTGTGATTAACCTGGGGTTACACAGCTCTGTTAAAAGGAGTGGCATCTCCAAACCAATTAGTGGGAACTCCCACCATAAGAATCTTCACCCTGGACTACTGTTTTAATGTTTGAGTTTGTGGGCATTTTAATTGGTTTTTAATGTGTTAATGTTTCCTCCTGCAACTCAATTTCTTGTTCCTAAGTTCCCCCCCTCTTTCCTTCCCTGTAATGTCTGAGAAAATGAGAAAATCAACCATCTTTTTCTCACTGACTCTAAGACACACACACACAATCGCATACACACTTAAAATCACATTGTCTCCCGCATGTCTTGTTTTGGAAAGGGTTAAGAGAGCGGTGCTGTGAGGACTGCAGGGTGGAAGAGTGTAACCTCCTTTCCCCTTAAGTCATTAATAATATCATAGCCAAGTCTGATTACATCTGGATGAGCTCTTTAGAGCGTGAGAAAGCAGGACGGGTCATTTACGCCAGACAGTGTCACAGAGCCTGAAGAAAAAATAAAACAGAGGAATTCTCTCCATAATTATGGATCTAATTATTATTTTTAGTAATGCTTCAAGGAACACAAGACAGTGTAAGAAAAACAGTTTCTAACAATCCTACACCAAAAAAACAGCCTTTGACTGACATGATTTGTTGTTTTCTTGTCTTTAGTAAGGGTGGCAGCGTGTGCTCTTATGACAGCTTTCACATCTCACTGAATCCCATCATAGAAAAGTAGCTGGCTTAATCAGCTGCCATCTCCAGCTGCTAGTTCTGCCAATGCTCACCCCATGTGGGAGACAGACAGCTGAACATCATGCCACCCGCCATCCACCCACTATGCTCACCCACACTATGTTGTACAGAGCACAGTGGAAAACCCGTCTTTTGTTGCTAGAGAGTAACATATACTTAATTGTTGTTATATTAGGTATTTATATTTCTGTGGCGGTGATATAACAAGAGTTTAATATTAAAACCATCTAAGCTATCGTCCAACAATGTCCACCATGAAAAAGACACCTAGACGTGTGGGAGTCATAATATTTAAATGTATTAATCTAACACTGAGCACAGACGGAATACTCTTATTACATTTTGGTCGGAAACTTCCTGTCAGAGGCTGATTGAATAGGAGTATTCCTTAAAGCGTGCTTTTAGCCTTCTCTGTCTTAGAGAAGATAAAAACACAATTTAGCACTCATCTCTGTAACATTAACAAACCTCACTCCCAACCTTCATTCATCAATTATAGCTGAACTTGTTCGGAAGTTCATCATAAACATGCACACATTTAGAAGACTGGTGTTTGGTTGTTTTAAATTTGTATCCCATTTCATCCATCTAAAGTTAGTTCTGTGATTGTAGATTTGTTCATGTTACTATTTTAAGCAGTAAACAGCTTATTTTCAGCTTAAAGACTTTGACATTTTGAGCAGGTAGCCAGTAATCTTATGGCGTTTTTCCATTACATGGTACCTGCTCAACTCGCCTCGACTCTACTCGCCTCGCCTCGACTCGACACACTGTGCGTCCGTTTTCCATTGCAGATTTTAGTACCGCCTCAGCGTGGCTGGTCGTTATGCCGGCTCGACGCACACACCAGCGCACAAGTATAAACATCAGGCCACTTGAGCTTGTTTTACAGTTCTGCGGAGGCTCCACGCAGAGCTTTCGCCGTAGCCTCTGTAAGTGGCCTGATGTTTATACTTGTGCGCTGGTGTGTGCGTCGAGCCAGCATGTGTGTGTGTGTACGTAGGCTACGGAGAAAGCTCTGTCTGGAGCCTCCGCAGAACTGTAAAACAAGTGGCGCCTGTGTGTGTGTGTCGCAGTAAACTGCGACACACACACAGAACGTCGAAGGTGTGTTGTTGTAGCCACAGCCAGAAGACACATTTTGTTTCAAATGAAGCTGGAGGCAGCAACAAAAAAACACAGCTGGCTAAACTATTTGAAAATAGCGGGTTTGTTCAGGGCACCCCCATCTGTCGCTTTCATGTCACCTTTTTGGCTCGCCTCAGCTCGCTTGGAACCTCGACTGAGGTGGTACTAAAAAAAGTACCTGTTAGCATACCAGGTACTTTTTTTCGTAATGGAAAACCAAAAAAGTCGAGTAGAGTCAAGGCGAGTCGAGCAGGTACCATGTAATGGAAAAGCACCATTATATACAAAAGCATTCTTATTTAAAAGTCAAATTCAGTTGACCTCATCATACTCTCTGATAGCATCTACTAAAGTCATTGAAGGAGTAGCGTCTCTGGGATGTTCTGCCTTTGTGGACAATAAGTCATAATGGGTGACATTGTTACAACAAAAAGATCATTTGCATTTGCCATTACCTAACACTACTTTAAAAACAGTGTTGTCATGTTGTTGTTCATGTTTCAATTGTAAGTTTGAACAAAGGAGAAGGAAAGAAATCTACTTTAGGTCAACCGAGTAGGGGAAATATGTAAACGGGAAGTCTGCTCAATACCACAGCAAAAACACAATTCATAAGGAACATGTAAAGGAAATAAGGAGACTTAGAAAGTTCTGTACAGCAGTTTTAATATATTTTACCGTTCAATGAGATAGGTACAATCCAATCTTATGAGTCATGATTAATGGACTTAAAGCAGCCATATTATGCTCATTTTCAGGTTCATAATTGTATTTTAAGGTTGTACCAGAATAGGTTTACATGGTTTAATTTTCAAAAAACACCATATTTTTGTTGTACTGCACCGCTCTCTCTCACTGCTGCAGATCCTCTTTTCAGCTGGTCTCTGTTTTAGCTACAGAGTGAGACCTCTTTTCTTCTTCTTCTTCTGTACTATCTTTGATTGCACTGCACATGCCCAGTAGCTCAGATGTAGATCATGTCAGCTAGCTAGCTCCATAGACAGTAAAAGAAAGGCTGTTTCTACAACTTTGGTCAGTTACAAGGCAGGATTAGCTGGGAGACTTCTAAATGAGGGCGCACATGTAAGCAGTTCTTTTGTAGATTATGGTGAACTTGTGTGTGTTGTAGCAGTGCTTTGCTATTGAGAACGAGGTAGCATGCTAGCGTTAGCATGCTAGCATTAGCATGCTAGCGTTAGCCATAGAGTTAGCATGCTAACGCTACGAGCTAATGGTTGCGGTTAGCCTGCTCGTTTCGGCTTGTGACGTCACAAGCCGTGCTAATTTTGAACAGCTCACCCAGAGACTGAAGGCAGGACACATTCAGAAACCGTATCTCACTCAAAACAGTATGGGTGGATTTTTTTCAAAGTTTGTATGTGTGTGGAAGCACCAGAGACACAACATAACACCCCAAATCCCAGAAAAAGTGATTTTTTCATAATATGGGCACTTTAAGTATACTGACGTCTATATATATATATATATATATATATATATATATATATATATATATATCTGACATCACTGACGGAGGGTGTCATGCATGGTGCAGAGTGAGCAGATCTTAAAGTGCCCATATTATGAAAAAATCACTTTTTCTGGGATTTGGGGTGTTATGTTGTGTCTCTGGTGGTTCCACACACATACAAACTTTGAAAAAAATCCACCCATGCTGTTTAGAGTGAGATACGGTTTCTGAATGTGTCCTGCCTTCAGTCTCTGGGTGAGCTGTTCAAAATCGGCATGGCTTGTGATGTCACAAGCCGAAACGAGCAGGCTAACCACAACCATTAGCTCGTAGCGTTAGCATGCTAACGCTATGGCTAACGCTAGCATGCTAACGCTAGCATGCCACCTCGTTCTCAATAGCAAAGCACTGCTACAACACACACAAGTTCACCATAATCTACAAAAGAACTACTTACATGTGCACCCTCATTTAGAAGTCTCCCAGCTAATCCTGCCTTGTAACTGACCAAAGTTGTAGAAACAGCCTTTCTTTTACTGTCTATGGAGCTAGCTAGCTGACATGATCTACATCTGAGCTACTGGGCATGTGCAGTGCAATCAAAGATAGTACAGAAGAAGAAGAAGAAAAGAGGTCTCACTCTGTAGCTAAAACAGAGACCAGCTGAAAAGAGGATCTGCAGCAGTGAGAGAGAGCGGTGCAGTACAACAAAAATATGGTGTTTTTTGAAAATTAAACCATGTAAACCTATTCTGGTACAACCTTAAAATACAATTATGAACCTGAAAATGAGCATAATATGGCTGCTTTAAACCTCTAATGGATGGAAGAAACAGGTGAACGCTGTATATTTGTGTGCAAGTATTTCAATTACGGGGATAAATGAGTGAAATATTAAAACAACAAAATGCCCAAAATGGTGATAGCTGTATGGTAAAATACCATGTATTTCCATAAGTTCATTTTAGGTATCTAGAAGTCTAGAAACAGAAATGGTGAAATGAGGAGGGGGGGGTCATAGGCGAAGGAGAAAAGTGAACTTTCTCTTTGAGTAGGTGTTCATGAATGGTGGACAAGAAAAGACAGAAAAGAACAAAAACGAAAGAACGAAGTGCGTTTATATAAAAGAAAAATAAAGCAAACTAACATATTGTTTTCTTTAGGCTCTAGGCTCCTGTATTTGGTTAGAGAAAATGTAATTCAAAGGAATACATCGCTTCTTTTCTACACAGATTTCATTTCATGATTGAAGTACTGCTACCTGAGCTGATGACGTCAATGGTAAGCAAAACTGCTCCTATGTAGGGAGAACGAGGAAAACTAGCTGGTATCTACTGCATCTGAACACCAATAAAAAATTGCCTTTCAGCATGAATTGCTTTTGCTCATCGGTTTGTGAGATGCATTTTAATTGTTTGTTGTCCTCATCATTATATACAACCAACCAGAAACTATTTGCCACAGAGGAAATCAATTTGAATAACCTGATAAATTTTAGACTGCCCGGCTGTAGAAAATCACATACAGGAAATGAAGCGTGTTTGCTATTCATCAGCAAGGAGGTTATTTTTAGGCCCTGGTCCAGGTTGTATCAGGTTGTATCAGATGACACATTTCTCTATATAGCTGGTTCGGTGGAGTACTGCACACTGCACACTGAAATCTGTCAAATTACTGATTTGTCAGGCAGTCAAATACCCTGGGAACATACATTGTCACATATTGTCAGACTGAGTCATGTATTATCTCAACATAATAAATTAATGAATGAGAATAGTGTCTACACTAAAATCACAACAAAGTATGAGGTTTTTTTTTTTAGTTCTGACAACATGCGGTATTGGCTGCAGTTATCTTTAAATGTATACATTTCATTTACCCTCACTATTTGAAATAGTTTATGGTACCTTTCTCCTTTAATTTTCAATTGAGACACTCTATACAGTCAATAGCTCAGAAAGCCTTTATATTTAAAGCTCCTTCTGATATATATATATATATATATATATATATATATATATATATATATATATATATATATATATATATATATATATATACATAAATTGTTGTATTACTGTCGTTGAGGACCCCCTTTAAAACGAGATGGTATATCTCAAGGGGTTATTCCTAGTAAAGAATTTCCAACAACAACAAGAAATAACTTCTTACTATTTCATCAGGCCTTTTGTCAGTCAAAGCTAATGTTTTGCAACCTGTGGATGCAAAAACATGAAATCTCTGCACCCATAAATACCCAGTGAAGCTGGAGTGATAATTCCCCCCCACTGCTTTGCCAGAATGTGATGAATAAATGTTTCTGTGAGTGAGTGACTGCGTGCCAGCATAAGTGCACATAGTCACTGTATATGTGTGTACTGTATGCCACTCTTGTTAATTTTTTTCACAAGAAGAATTATTATAAAAAGATGCCTCTTTACTCTGCAGGAGTCCTACATTCAGCTCTGTTTCTTAAATCTGTGGAGGAACTGTTTATTATAGGAAGAAAAGATGTATAATCAAACGAATGAGTGGCCCAGAGATTACAAATGTCTTTCTCTGTTCAGGGATCTTGTGTGGAAAAAACAATTCTGCCATGTTTCAAATATAACATCTAACTTATTACAACTTCAAGAGCACATGATAGTCTTTGTCACTTAATATGTGTCTTAATTCTTTGCACACTACCTCCAACCTACTGGTCAATATAAAGTGTTTTTTATTCTGCCACCAGCAGTTAGTTTCAGTTTAACAGTCTGTTGCTAGTAGCAACCAATATTAGCACATTCCCATAGCAGTTTAATATTGGTACATCCACCATTTTCTCAGATCTGTGACCAAGCAAATATTGTCAGTTATCTTCTATCCAATCTCTAAATGGGATATTCATTAATGTAATAATTCATTTATTATAGCTACTTGGTAGCTTATAGTTTTTTTATACTTTCTTTCTGCAACCCTGTCTCAGAGAAATTACATTTATAAATGTGTTTTAAGAGACACGTAATGCCACCTGAATTATGTTTTTAGCAACATAATGAGGAAACATTTTTTTATGAACGTATCTGCAAAAGAAGAAGAAGAAGAAGAAGAAGAAGAAGAAGAATTATAGTGTATAAATGATAGAAAACATCACATCTTATTCACTATCATCCACTTATCATGGGGCATGAAATTAAGCTTGGTTTTGGGAGGATGTGGGTCAGCAAATATAAATGCCATTGCCTCTCAGTCAGTTACTTTAATTGTATTGCTGTGGTACCAAACATCAGGACCTCTTCACTGCCTCAGACCAGAATTGGCAAGACAAAATTTACTTGATGAAACTGTGATAATCTAAACTTAGCACAAAAAGTAAGGAAATTTGTGTTTGGTAGATTATTTCTCTGTGGTAACAATGCTTTTTGGCAATAAATCTTATACCGTTAGAAAGCCTGTTTAGTTCCCTTTCAAATGGTGCCCCATTTGTAAGGAACATGCATTTGTGGGATGAGCAGCAGCGCTGAGTATGTGGGTTGCGCCCATGAAAAATTTGTCAAATCTTCTCTGCCATTGCCAAACAGGTTATTTTGCTGTTGCTATTGACACTTGTTTTGAGCTTCTGGTACCCCCAGGTGCTGCCAATCAGAGCACCTGATTGGAAGACGTGGAGAACGCTATGCTGATAGCTGCACCGATAGAGTAACACCTTTTGGTGGAGACAGTGTGATGGTGTAGGGTGGTATCTCCCTCACTGGAAAAACGAGGCTTGTCATCATTGGAGGCAATCTCAATGCAGAGAGATATAGAGATGAGATTCTGCAACCAGTGGCAATCCCATATCTCCACAGTCTGGGACCGAACTCTATCCTCCAAGATGACAATGCTTGCCCCCACAGGGCGGTGTTTATCAGAGACTACCTCCAGAATGTGGGAGTGGAGGGGATGGAATGGCCTGCCAGCAGTCCTGACCTCAACCCCATTGAACACTTGTGGGATCAGCTTGGGCGTGCTGTTCGTGCCAGAGTGACCAAAACAACCACGTTGGCTGACTTGCGACAAATGCTGGTTGAAGAATGGGATGCCATCCCACAGCAGTGTGTGACCAGGCTGGTGACCAGCATGAGGAGGAGGTGCCAGGCTGTTGTGGCTGTGTATGGTTCTTCCACACGCTACTGAGGCTCCTGTTTGTTAAATGAATAAATAGTTAAATTGCCCATATGTCTTGTTTCTTCAAACTTCAATCATCCAATCAAACACCAAACGAGTCAATGGCCGAATAAGCTGTTTGGCATTGGCAGAGAAGATTTGGCAAATTTTTCATGGGCGCAACCCACATACTCAGCACTGCTGCTCATCCCACAAATGCATGTTCCTTACAAATGGGGCACCATTTGAAAGGGAACTAAACAGGCTTTCCAATGGTATAAGATGTATTGCCAAAAAGCATTGTTACCACAGAGAAATAATCTACCAAACACAAATTTCCTTACTTTTTGTGCTAAGTTTATATATATCAAGCCCTGTATTTTGCTTTTCTAACCCTGTCCTTGCACTCTTTGCCAGCCATACAGCATGTTCTGCTGCTTGTATTTTTCCCCCATTCAGGTAAGAAACAACAATCAGTCTTTCTTGATGAAAGGTTGATCGCACATTCTCTCTCAGATTTGCTCAACATTAGGGAGTCTAGCATTTCAGCTACAAATGGTTATATTGTATGCGTTCTAGACCGCTGGACCCCACCTATCTGATCTTTGCACTGGAAAAATCTAACTAAATTTCACATTTAAATCTGTAACATACATCTTGTTCCACACTCACTGACTTTGATTCTCAGTATGAGAAACAGCTTGCTTACCATAGATAGATAATCAAGTTCATAAGATCAATAAGTCCAAAAACAGCCAAAAGTGGGTCATACATGTTTCGTCTGTGAAGGATTAGCTTTCATGTTCCTCCCAACCAACCTCTTCCACTGGTCACTATCCATATCTGAGACCCCATTTACACATAATTTTAAAGCTATAGTGCTTAGTTTCTGTCGCCCCCATGAGGAATTCTAAGTAATGACAACTAAACTGTCGGCGCGTCCACATGATGCAAGCCTTCCATGCAGTTGCTCGTAGCCAAGGAGCACACGGAGGATTAAAAAACGTGATGGACTCTTCAAAAGAGGTAATTAACTTCACTTGAGTTGCCGGACGACACAATCTTCTGAACATAGCCATACTGAGAAATACAGAGAGAGTTGTGTGCTGCTGATCGTTGTAATTAGCTTTGTAGCAACTCACTGGCAATGGCTTGAATGTAACGGACGTTCATCAAAATCAAAAAGTTACTCACTAAAGCTTTAAGTCTCTTGTATCCCAAACAAATACAAATTACATTTAAGGCATTTTCATTTCAAGTAGACACATATGCGCTTCTGTTGGCCAGATTACAAATCTGATTGCAATCCACCTTTTCCCACAAATGCGCTTGCAAATCTCGGTCTGCCATACTCCAGTTCAGAGGGTGATGTTAATGCATCTGAAACTGCTACAAACACCAGAAGACAAATAGCTTCAGCACTTAAGCAGATAAGTTACAACAATTAGCAGTTAGCAATAACAGCTAGCTAATTAATAACTGACCATTAACTAACATCAACACATAGATGAATCGTTATTATTTGGGAATAACAAACGTGATACAAGTTTTATCTTCTTAGACTCTTTTTCTCAAGCGACAGGGAGAACAACACCTAATTTCAGTGTAACTTTCAGACACAGACCCTGTAGAGGCTACTTTCACAGAGCACGTAGTGACGTAGTTACATGTGGACAGACGGATGCATTTATACCTTTTTAACATCTGATTTGATTGCGTCTTGGAAGGCATTTACATTTAGTAAGTTAAGTGTAAATGGGGTAAAAAATTCCAGACAAGTAGCACCTGATTCACAGTATTGCTAAGAGAAGCAGCTCCACAAAGTTTCCTGAGCCATGTTCTCTAACAGTGCTGGGGGCATAACTTCACCAGCAAATATCATTTTGTAAAACAGACTTTCCCCCAGAGCAAGATTTTCATATTATTCGTTTGAGCCATAATTTTGTTTCCTAATTTTCTATTTCATTTGCTGGTAATAAAAAGGACTATATTTGAATGTGAAAGTTCATACTTTACCTTGGGAACAAAAATCTTGACTTTACTTGTTGAAAGCTATGGAAAAGGCTACTGTAGACCACATGCCACACAACTGTGCTTGTGACTAATGTGTGTTCATATTTAGAGCAAGTAAAACAGGTGACGGTTTGTTAGCAATTTTAAATTAAACAATGAAACCTACAGAGTAAAGTGCACTACTGTTTGACCGTGTCTACTGTGTAGTGTAGTGTGTAAAATGATCTATAAATTATTCAAATTGATCGACAGCAAAGTAATCTGCAGCTATTAAGGTTCATAATTTCAAGTAATTTTTCAAACAATAAAGCCAGACAGTACCTACTGTACTGGTAGTTACTTCTCCAATGTGAGGATTTGCTTTTACTTAATTTTTTATATCATCGTAAACTGAATATCTTTAGTGTTTTTGACTGATGGTTGTACAAAATAAGACATTTGAAAACATCACCGTGGGCTTTAAGAAATTGTTACAGGAATTTTCGGCTATTTTCTGACATTTTATAAAGCAAAAAAAGAATCAAGAAAATAATTAACAGATTAATCAATGGAAAAATTTGCTAGTTGCCAAGTTAACCCTTTTACCATGATTTTGAAGTTTGCAAATATATGCTTGGATTCCACAGCTTAAGTTGCCATTTTCAAGAAACAGACTGAGCCACAACAACAATATTGCTATAAATTATTTCTTTCCCGCTGTTCAACTTCGGTCAACTGCTGCACAGCTTTATGCCGCACCATGCTGAATTGCAGCGTGTCATGCTGTCCAAGTCTTCATAAAGCAGTGGCATTTTGATGCTATAAAAAGATATTTTTTAGCAGAAGGCCACCGTCTCTCTCTCTTGTCTGTCTGCAGACAAAAAAATACCAACTTGCACATATTAGCATAAAACAAGAAAATAATGTGTTCAAAGCTGCACCTGTGGGGCTGTTTTCTGACTGACTGACTGTATATTGCTGCTGTCTGAGGTTGCCTCTCTCTGGGTGTTTTAACCTTTTAAGCCGTCTAGAGCCCTAGAAGAGCCTCTAGCTCCGGGCTCACACCTGCTCTCCAACTGAGAATCAGGACAACAGCAGCAGCAGGGGCCCTCAGTCCAGACCCACACACACACACGCACGCACGCACGCACACACACACACACACACACACACACACACACACACACACACACACACACACACACACACACACACACACACACAAAAGCACATACAAACTCAAATGCCTTCATGCAACTAAAATAAGCCGCATTGTCAAGTTATAGGCACCAGATAAAAATACAGGCAGTAACAACCTCGACTTCAAACAGCTAGGTAGGGGCTTCCCTGCCACCATTAACATTTTACCATCAGATTTTTTGCTGCACTCTGGCAACAGTGTTACCATGGCAGCCATGAATTCCCACTGGAATTCTATCTACCGACGCCATTCTTTCCGTCTTCTTCTGTCCCTGTTTCTGCATTGTATTCACTTATCTAATGAAACCCTTTATCCTATGGCATTATAGTTTTCCTGTTCTTCTGCAAACATCAGCATGAGGTGTTGGAAAGAGAAGGAATGAATGAATGAAATATAACTTTTGCAACAAAATGTCTGGACATCATTACGGACAGTAATGATGTCAGTCACAATTTTTTAACTTGGTTCTTCTACCAATCATAAGTAATTCCTGTTGCTTTCTGTAGTGCAATTTAATATGTCATTTCATATGTGTTATCTCTATTGCTCTGTTTGTGTAATTGCTTGTTAAATTCCGATGTGTAATGCCTGTGTGTAATGACATTTGCATGTTTATTATTTGATGCATTTGCATTTGCTGCTCTTGGTTGCACTTCTAATTGTGGTGAGTAGCTTACAATTGGAAAAGACACAGCAGCACAGTAGATGGTGCCTCTGTGCTTCTCGATAAGAGTGCACTCACTAGCTTTCCTGATTCTAAGAGCTCTTCTCTCCAACTCTTTACAGCTCAGCACTGGCTAATGATGGTTCTCTGTTCCGCACACAACCACACTAGGTTCACAACATAGAGTATAATTTGTTGTTTTTCTTAAAAGCTGTAGTGGTTTTAAACCTCCATGGTATACATTATATACTGCTAATACTCTAAACATAACATCTACTCTCTAAGGTAATCTGTCCATTTACGTACAATGTGTTCCCTCTTCAGCAAATGTGGCTCTTCTGTCCCTTAGTACATACTGTGTGGATTGGACCTGCCACGACTACTACTGCTACTGCCACTAGATATTACAGTTACAAATGATTTATTGTCTTAACAATTACAGAGAAGCAGTCGGTTTAAAATCTTAGGCCCTGTTCACATCTGGCATTAAAGTGCCCATATTATGAAAAAATCACTTTTTCTGGGATTTGGGGTGTTATGTTGTGTCTCTGGTGCTTCCACACACATACAAACTTTGAAAAAAATCCACCCATGCTGTTTAGAGTGAGATACAGTTTCTGAATGTGTCCTGCCTTCAGTCTCTGGGTGAGCTGTTCAAAATCGGCACGGCTTGTGATGTCACAAGCCGAAACGAGCAGGCTAACCGCAACCATTAGCTCGTAGCGTTAGCATGCTAACGCTATGGCTAACGCTAGCATGCTAACGCTAGCATGCTAACGCTAGCATGCTAACGCTAGCATGCTACCTCGTTCTCAATAGCAAAGCACTGCTACAACACACACAAGTTCACCATAATCTACAAAAGAACTACTTACATGTGCGCCCTCATTTAGAAGTCTCCCAGCTAATCCTGCCTTGTAACTGACCAAAGTTGTAGAAACAGCCTTTCTTTTACTGTCTATGGAGCTAGCTAGCTGACATGATCTACATCTGAGCTACTGGGCATGTGCAGTGCAATCAAAGATAGTACAGAAGAAGAAGAAGAAAAGAGGTCTCACTCTGTAGCTAAAACAGAGACCAGGTGAAAAGAGGATCTGCAGCAGTGAGAGAGAGCGGTGCAGTACAACAAAAATATGGTGTTTTTTGAAAATTAAACCATGTAAACCTATTCTGGTACAACCTAAAATACAATTATGAACCTGAAAATGAGCATAATATGGCTGCTTTAAAGAGCCCCTATTATACTCCTTTCCAGTGTCATATTTGTACTCTTGGGGTCTACTAGAATTGGTTTACATGCTTTGGTGTTAAAAAAAACATATTATGTTTCTCATACTGCCCATTGCTGCAGTGCCTCCACTTGAAACACTCTGTCTGAGCTCTTGGCCCGCCTTCCCGAAAAGCCCAGTCTGCTCTGATTGGTCAGCTGGCCCACTCTGTTGTGATTGGTCAACCAAATTCAAACAAGCCGCTGGGCGTAATAGAGGCTCTTTAACATGCGTCTTGAGTAATCTAATCACAAGTGAACAGCTAACGGTGTTCTAAAATTCAGCTGAATTTATAGGAAATTGCCATATTTGAAGTGCAAAGTGAAAGTGCTCACTCTGGTTTTCAAAAAGCACAGAAGGAGGGTGCTTTTACATGCTGCACTAACTTGATTCTTATCACACTGAAATCAAATTGTATAAAACACTGTTATTTTTATCTGCTGGCAAGGAAAATAGCTGTTGCTTGGTATTCTGCATGAGATCCAAAATGAGAGCAGTGCCCAAGAATGAGAGGAGGCCCCGACTAGGTACTGGTGTTGTGGAATCATACTGCCGCGTCAAAGAATGGCTGGAGGTGATCTCAGTCCCTTATCAAGTCATGTGAAAAATGTTAAAGTGCAGAAAGAATGTTTTTTAGGTAATCTGCTCTTCTTAATTAGAGTTCAAGAGTAAGACACACTGACAATCAACATGTTTTATTATTTAAACACAACAGACCCCAGCAAAAGCTGCCATTCTCCACCAGTCATAATATTTAACTTGTTGCCTGGTTCTCCACAGAGTCATACCTGTAACTTATCTCACTCACTATGGGCAGGGTGATTCCTGAGACTGAGCAGAAGTAGTCTACTACACATACACCCTCGCACATTTACCACACACTCGCATGCACATTTTCCTCTTTTTGATTGATTAGAAAGACAACTGTTTGCTCACTCCCCAGCGGAAGGAAGGGATTTTAAACAGCTGAGCTACAACTCTATCACAAGGGCCATTCTCAGAAGTCTCCAGAACAATGATGCTGCTGGGGCTTAATTTTCTTTCTGTGATGCCATGATATGAAGTGTTATTTTTAGTAACACGTGCGTGCGTGCGTGCGTGCGTGTGTGTGTGTGTGTGTGTGTGTGTGTGTGTGTGTGTGTGCGCTTGTTTTACTATATTCGTGGGGTCCAAAAACCGGGGAATACAGTATACTTGTGGGGTCTGCACAGCCTTGTGGGGCCCAAAATGCTGGACCCCACAAGGTTAAAGGGCTGTTTGAGGGTTAAGACTTGGTTTTAGGATTAGGGTTAGAATTAGGTTATGGTTAGGGTGATGGTAAGGGTTAAGGTTAGGCATTTAGTTGTGATGGTTAAGGTTAGGGTAAGGGGCTAGGGAATGCATTATGTCAATGACGGGTCCCCACAAAGATAGTGAAACAAACGTGTGTGTGTGTGTGTGTGTGTGTGTGTGTGTGTGTGTGTGTGTGTGTCTGTGTGTGTGTGTGTGTGTGTGTGTGTGTGTGTGTGTGTGTATGTATGTGTGTGTGTGTGTGTGTGTGTGTGTGTGTGTGTGTGTGTGTGTGTGTGTGTGTGTGTGTGTGTGTGTGTGTGTGTGCCCGCTGCTGGTAAATACTTCATACACTTCATGGGTAGAGCTGAATAGGATTTCTCTCCACCTCATCCGGATCTCCCTCTAAATGCTCAAAGTACTTCTCAATATGAATTATAATGACATTGTTTTTGTTTTGTTTTAAAGTATAATCTATTCATATAAACCATTAGTGTGCATTAGATATGATCCAACTGAGAGCACAGCTGAGTTTCTGCAACGACGTCTGAGACTGCTTTTTCCATCACTATCATTAAGATGGAGCACACAGATAGTCAGTCTCACTGATTATGTTAGTAGTGACTGGCAGTGACCTCACTCTCTGAGGAAGGACTGGTCCTAAACAATGTCAGGAGTCCCGACACTCGTTTAGAGCCACTATGACTGATCAATGTGCTTTTGTGTGAGTGCCACAAACTGGTCTCATATTCGTTTGAGCCATAATTTTGTTTCCTAATTTTCTATTTCATTTGCTGGTAATAAAAAGGACTATATTTGAATGTGAAAGTTCATACTTTACCTTGGGAACAAAAATCTTGACTTCACTTGTTGAAAGCTATGGAAAAGGCTACTGGAGACCACATGCCACACAACTGTGCTTGTGACTAATGTGTGTTCATATTTAGAGCAAGTAAAACAGGTGACGGTTTGTTAGCAATTTTAAATTAAACAATGAAACCTACAGAGTAAAGTGCACTACTGTTTGACCGTGTCTACTGTGTAGTGTAGTGTGTAAAATGATCTATAAATTATTCAAGTTGATCGACAGCAAAGTAATCTGCAGCTATTAAGGTTCATAATTTCAAGTAATTTTTCAAACAATAAAGCCAGACAGTACCTACTGTACTGGTGGTTACTTCTCCAATGTGAGGATTTGCTTTTACTTAATTTTTTATATCATCGTAAACTGAATATCTTTAGTGTTTTTGACTGATGGTTGTACAAAATAAGACATTTGAAAACATCACCGTGGGCTTTAAGAAATTGTTACAGGAATTTTCGGCTATTTTCTGACATTTTATAAAGCAAAAAATGAATCAAGAAAATAATTAACAGATTAATCAATGGAAAAATTTGCTAGTTGCCAAGTTAACCCTTTTACCATGATTTTGAAGTTTGCAAATATATGCTTGGATTCCACAGCTTAAGTTGCAATTTTCAAGAAACAGACTGAGCCACAACAACAATATTGCTATAAATTATTTCTTTCCCGCTGTTCAACTTCGGTCAACTGCTGCACAGCTTTATGCCGCACCATGCTGAATTGCAGCGTGTCATGCTGTCCAAGTCTTCATAAAGCAGTGGCATTTTGATGCTATAAAAAGATATTTTTTAGCAGAAGGCCACTGTCTCTCTCTCTTGTCTGTCTGCAGACAAAAACATACCAATTTTGTCCTGCTTCCCTTGAGTCGACTCCCTTATTTTGCTGTCACTGGTGTCCTATATTTATCACGTCTCTCTTTTGTCTCTCACTCCTACCCCTTTCTTCTTCTTTTCTCTTCGGCCAACATCTTCCTGTTGTGATGAGGAAAATGATCTGATATGGATTTGATGGCAAGGGGATGTCTCAGGCAAAATTGTGAAAATCCACCTCATTTGCAAAGACTGGCAGAGCCTAACCCCAAATGTGTAAATAACTCTACACTTGTACACAAGTGTCTGTATCCTGAAACTGAACATAACATATTGATTGGTGGAGCTTGTTGGGGACACTACGCAGCCTAGGAGTAAGTGCTGCTCGAAATGTTGAAGTCAGGGCAGACTTACTTTACAAGATCCATTTCTCTTGGGAGAGTCCAAGCAAGTGCTCACACATGAAATTACCTAAAGGATGAAAAGGATGGGGATTGAAGGAAAAGTTCAACCAATCCTCATATTATTTTGTAGAGCCATTAATCTTGTCTCATCCCTGAAATACATCCGCTTAGAATTGTGTAATTGGACAAATACTTGCACTTTTTGCCACATAAAATGGTCCAACACATAGTTTTTTGTAACAGTTTAGAAATGAAATGTTTATTATTGATTTAGTGTATTATCTATTTGTTTTTCCTATTTTAATTGAACAGACTTCAGAAGTAATTTCATTGTCATATGTACGTTTCTTTTGAGGTTTCTTTTGTTTATTTTTATGATTTCAACACAGATTTGTTGTTCACAATGATAAGTAATACGAAAAAAATAAGGTGTATCCTCTGGACGCATGGGTAGTGAGTTTACTGCTTCCTTTCGGATTTTAATGTGTCAGAGACACATGGCACATAGGTCCGTGGTCCGTGTACTTGGTGGCCAACGGATTTTCGTTTTGAAAGGAAAAAAAACAAAAACGAAAAACAGCCAGTTTCCCAATTACCATTAGTAAATAGGAAAACAAAAAACGGAAAACAACCCATTATTCGTTTTTTGTTTTGATATTAAAAAACGGAAAACGAAAAACAATCTCGTTATCCGATTGTCTTTGATGTATTTGTAGATGGAACTCGGAAATTAAAATACGTGTGTATAAGTCGTATTCCTTAATTTTGCATTGGTATTTTTTCGTGACCCGGAAGTTACTCCCGCCACGCCAAGACCCGCCCTTCAATAGCATTTATTGGCCTGTAAGATCCGTTCTGTGCATGCGCATAATTACGTAGTAGAAAACTAACAATGTCCATGTGCGATTTACAGTCTATGTTTGTACCATGTGTCAACACTTTACGACCAAACATTACAACTTTTTTATTAAATCTTTTTTTATTAAATCTTTATTACACAATAGTCATAGCTACAAACATTCGAAACTTGTCACTGATCCAAAACCGTGTAGCGACATCGTTGTTGTGTTGTTTACGTTCATGTTTTTACCTTTAATACTTCGTCTTGTCTAATAACCATAGACTGTCTATTATTAATGCGATGAAGTGTAAACGTACATAAGTGTCCTTTTGAAGATGGGATGACAGCTCTCCCAGCCACCACTGCTGTATACCACTAGTAGCTACATGCCAACGGCAGTAAACACTATAGTAGCTACATGCTAACGGTCATCTTAGCTGGCAATGTTGTTAAATTCTCCCCAATTCCGGGTCACACTCCTGCTGAAACATGTCCGATTGTGTAGTGTTTGGTTCAGAAGCCTTTATCTGTGATTTTTGACATTAGAAAGTGCTGCTTCGTTCCACTACAATCTAACATTAGCATACTCATAACTATTGTAGCTGCATGCTAACGCGACATAGCGGAGCATGTAGCTAGCTATGTACGTATGTAGCAGGACTTTGTACCGTAAAAATCACCAATAAAGGCTTCTAAACCAAATACTAAACAAATACAAATACAGTAAAGTGACCGGAATTAGGGGTGAAATGTCCAGCATTAAGCTACATAATAGTTTGCTAGGAGTATGCTGGTCTCTCACAGAGATCTCATTTGTAGCCCTGTTTTACCCGATACTTTCATAAAAGTACAAACACATGAAGTGAGAGGTATACACATGCTTAAACTTTATTAAAAGCACGGTTAACCTGAAGCAGGACGGAGTCATGACTTAAAACACCAAAGCAAGGCTTCTAGCTCAGGCTAGCTAGCGTTAGCAAATTACCTTCAAAGTTGCAAAGAAATGATGAAACGTAAAATTTGAAGCCTTTATTCAATTTGCTACATGGTGTTGTACTGGATGGCCAGACGACCCTCCGTATATCATTAACAGATACTTTAGGCAACTCCAGCAAACACCTTGTAAACTTCATCTCTGCCATCATAACGGTCTACTGTCACTGTCTAATGTTTTCTTCCGGTAACCGGGAATGTCCAAACATCCTTAAGCCAATGTGTGCATAGAGCTGTGAAGTTTGCCGGTGCTCGCGCAAGCGTAGAACTGATCAGGCAGTGCACAGAACGGATTTTACAGGCGGTACGGATCGGGTACTGACAGAGGAATAAGATTTACGGACCGTCCGTGTACTTGGTGGCCAACGGATTTTCGTTTTGAAAGGAAAAAAACAAAAACGAAAAACGGCCAGTTTCCCAATTACCATTAGTAAATAGGAAAACAAAAAACGGAAAACAACCCATTATTCGTTTTTTGTTTTGATATTAAAAAACGGAAAACGAAAAACAATCTCGTTATCCGATTGTCTTTGATGTATTTGTAGATGGAACTCGGAAATTAAAATGTGTGTATAAATGTTATTCCTTTGTCAGTACCCGATCCGTACCGCCTGTAAAATCCGTTCTGTGCACTGCCTGATCAGTTCTACGCTTGCGCGAACACCGGCAAACTTCACAGCTCTATGCACACATTGGCATAAGGATGTTTGGACATTTCCGGTTACCGGAAGAAAACATTAGACAGTGACAGTAGACCGTTATGATGGCAGAGATGAAGTTTACAAGGTGTTTGCTGGAGTTGCCTAAAGTATCTGTTAATGATATACGGAGCGTCGTCTGGCCATCCAGTACAACACCATGTAGCAAATTAAATAAAGGCTTCAAATTTTACGTTTCGTCATTTCTTTGCAAGTTTGAAGGTAATTTGCTAACGCTAGCTAGCCTGAGCTAGAAGCCTTGCTTTGGTGTTTTAAGTCATGACTCCGTCCTGCTTCAGGTTAACCGTGCTTTTAATAAAGTTTAAGCATGTGTATACCTCTCACTTCATGTGTTTGTACTTTTATGAAAGTATCGGGTAAAACAGGGCTACAAATGAGATCTCTGTGAGAGACCAGCTAACTCCTAGCAAACTATTATGTAGCTCAATGCTGGACATTTCACCCCTAATTCCAGTCACTTTACTGTATTTGTATTTGTTTAGTATTTGGTTTAGAAGCCTTTATTGGTGATTTTTACGGTACAAAGTCCTGCTACATACGTACATAGCTAGCTATATGCTCCGCTATGTCGCGTTAGCATGCAGCTACAATAGTTAGCTATGAGTATGCTAACGTTAGATTGTAGTGGAACGAAGCAGCACTTTTTAACGTCAAAAATCACAGATAAAGGCTTCTGAACCAAACACTACACAATCGGACATGTTTCAGCAGGAATGTGACCCGGAATTGGGGAGAATTTAACAACATTGCCAGCTAAGATGACCGTTAGCATGTAGCTACTATAGTGGTATACAGCAGTGGTGGCTGGGAGAGCTGTCATCCCATCTTCAAAAGGACACTTATGTACGTTTACACTTCATCGCATTAATAATAGACAGTCTATGGTTATTAGTCAAGACGAAGTATTAAAGGTAAAAACATTAACGTAAACAACACAACAACGATGTCGCTATACGGTTTTGGATCAGTGACAAGTTTCGAATGTTTGTAGCTATGACTATTGTATAATAAAGATTTAATAAAAAAAGATTTAATAAAAAAGTTGTAATGTTTGGTCGTAAAGTGTTGACACATGGTGTCGGTACCAAGCCACCATGGGCTTAGCGGATAACGGTGGTACTGCACCCCATGGCCCAGAAAGACTTTTCACATAGACTTTGCATGGCGAAAGAAACGTCTATATTTCAGCGGATAATTTGTTTCTGGGTATATCAACTTACCAGCCCGAACACTGAAAGGGTCCTTGTTTAAAACGTTACGTTTTTAACATTTTTAACATTCACTAGAAGCGAATCCAGAATTATTAAATTTGGCATGATGAACGCGCATAGTGGACGCGAGTAGAGCCGCGGGACTGCGCCCGCCCGCTCACATGACTGTTCTCCCGAGCTCATGTAGCTAGCTATAATAATGGATATAGCTAATGGTTGTAATTCACCATGTGTTCTATTATTACGTCCATGGTATTATCTTATGAAGTCATGATACATCCCAGGGATGTATGTATGTAGCTGCTGTAAAGCCTGTTAGCTACGTGGATGTAACGTCATTAGCGTTTCCCAAACTGGCGGGCTATCGGCTAGCTAGCTAGTTGCTAACACCAGGGGTAGCTAGCATGGCTGTATTAAGATCTATACATAGCTAGCTATATGCCTACTACATAACGTTACTACAGACATAGTGATTACATCGCCTTGGTTCTCTCTTATGATACATCCGAGGGCTGTATGCTGTAAAGCTTGTAATGTGGATGAGAGCTGAAGCCATGGATGAGCTCTGTTCACGAAACTGCAGGCTAACAGCTAGCTAGTGCTAGTTAGTAGGTAGCTAGCTAGTAGCACAACATAATTATTAAATCTCCTTGGTTGTCTAGCTAAATACATCTATCGTTTATTTAGCTAAGCATGTAAACGATCGGGAACAACGAAAACAATGTTTAACGTTAGTGAATATTTTAAACAATGAAAATGGCGAGTTCATGAGTTCGCCACTTGTAAGAGACACGACAGAGAAGCTCATGAACGCGCATGTTGCTACCGGTTGCTACGACAACGCAAACAAATTGTTGCTAGTGCGCATGCCCCTCGTGAGCCAACCAGCGTTATGGGCCAACAATGCGGAAGAGCCGAGCTCCATGTTTGCTTTATGCGCTTTTGAGCACTCTCATTGGAACGTACGGGGCTTCCTGCCGAACACTGTATCCAGTTCTCTTAATACATCTGTCGGTACACGATCCGTTCTGCCTGCACGATCCGTTCTGCACATGCGCAAAATGTTCGCGCATGCGCGGTTGTACGATGATTTACGACACTGCACGATCTGTTCCACGCTTCCGGTCGACAGCCAAGCTAACGTTAGTTTAGCTAACAGCTAATTCGGCTAACTGCTAGCTGATTGTAGCGGTCTGCCGTTATCCTCCACAGGCAAGCTAACGTTAGTTTAGCTAACAGCTAATTCGGCCAACTGCTAGCTGAGACAGCATGTAATAACTTTAAAAGACCCTCAAAATAAAACTTGAAAATAAACGTTGACATATATAACAAACACCTAACATATATAACAGCTGTTACGTCAGTTCTACTTGTGCTCATTTAAAATACAATCACTCAATACTTGTCTTTATTGTTATTACTGTGAAGTCTTAATTTAGCTGTAGCCTGCTTTTCCCATTACGTTTGAGTTAACGTTATTTTAGACTGAATCTAGCTGTCAGCTAGCGGTTAACCGAATTAGCTGTTAGCTAAACTAACGTTAGCTTCCCGGTGGAGGCTAGCCATAGGCTAGCGTGGAACAGATCGTGCAGGTCGTATGGATACGTAAAACAGTATTATCTTGCGCATGTGCAGAACGGATCGTGCAGGCAGAACGGATCGTGTACCGACAACATCCATGGTCGGTACACGATCCGGAACAGATCGTGCAGTGTCGTAAATCCTCGTACAACCGCGCATGCGCGAACATTTTGCGCATGTGCAGAACGGATCGTGTACCGACACATGGTACAAACAGACTGTAAATCGCACATGGACATTGTTAGTTTTCTACTACGTAGTTATGCGCATGCACAGAACGGATCTTACAGGCGGTACTGGCCAATAAATGCTATTGAAGGGTGGGTCTTGGCGTGGCGGGAGTAACTTCCGGGTTACGAAAAAATACCAATGCAAAATTAAGGAATACGACTTATATACACGTTTTTTAATTTCCGAGTTCCATCTACAAATACATCAAAGACAATCGGATAACGAGATTGTTTTTCGTTTTCCGTTTTTTAATATCAAAACAAAAAACGAATAATGGTTGTTTTCCGTTTTTTGTTTTCCTATTTACTAATGGTAATTGGGAAAATGGCCGTTTTTCGTTTTTGTTTTTGTTTTTTTCCTTTCAAAACGAAAATCCGTTGGCCACCAAGTACACGGACCCACATACCTAGCAACTTCACTGGGTTGGACAAACAACTTGCAAAGAACTGAAAATTAAACGTGTGATAAAACATCTACAGTATCACAGTGAACATTGAGTCTGCTTTTATTGTTTATTATTTTATTGTGAGTCATGGTATCCCTTTGTTGTAGGTGCAGATTGATTTGGAAAGCTTGCAGACAGACACGCTGTGACAAATTTTCTGAAATCCAGCCAATTTCAAGTCAGTGATTTTCATAATGTTGTGAAATGAATAGAAACCAAATTATGCCTGGAAGATAGGAAAGACACAATCAAAAATCAAAAACTCTGTACTATGCTTGGAAATGGTTGGCACTAATTTAAGTAAATGGGCTAAAATATGCTGTATCGCTATTGTGGTGCTTTCAAGACTAAAAGCAGCTGGACTACAACACATCAAGCTCCTTTTACGGTCACTGGAAATTGAAATGTTGCACACTGCACCACAATTGAAACAAACACTGCAAATGTAATCATTACGTCAGCTACCTAAACACTCGGTGGTGAAAAAGCCTTGAGTTGTTCTTGATTGCTTTGAGTGTGTTCAAATCATACCTGCAAACAATTTCTCTAAATTTAATTATTGCACATAAATGGCTCTGGTTCTTAATAGGTAACAGACTCCAATAATGTCTTAATTATCACTGTTAGCAATAATGTCGTTATATTTTGAGTTACCTTTGCAGTCAAAGGATGGAGGGGGGATACTGTACACATTTTTGTGGAGTCCACATTAACAGGCTCATCATCTAAATTCTACCAAGATGTAGTTATTCATGCATATGTGAGAGCAGTCAATGTCAATTGAAATTACACTGAGGATATATCCTCCTCTAGGGTTCCACGTGCAGATCAAATTAAATGTGTTAATTGGAAGCTGAACCCCAATGCACACTCATCAGGTAGTTGCATGATTTCCATCGGAGGCCGCCACCTCAAATACCCTGGGGCACAATTCCTCAGTACATTCTTCTAGAGACATACATAAAAACAGACAACCACCCTCTGAGACCCAGTGCCAGTGACCCTGTTAGACAGTAAACACACGTCTGCCAACGTAGACAATTACATCATTTGTTCCATGCAGAGTTTTTATAAAGCAGCCACCTCACCAGCTATGCGCTGACGTACACTTCTAAAGATCGTGGCAGGAAGTACATGCTGGTGGGCTGGTGGCAGGCAAAAGAACATACAAAAGAAAAAGACAGACACTCTGTCGCCTCTGGGAAGGGGAATATTTCATCCCATAAAAGTTGGCTCATCTCCCTGTGAGCATTTGTTGCCATAGCAACAGGAGCTGGGAGTTTCTGTTAGGTTGGCTGGTTACTGATAGGGGCTCACAGGACATGAAAGGGGTCAGTAAGGGGAGTGCAACCTCGCTGCCACCATCAATAACCCTGGTTTCCTCCACACTCCAACTCACGCCTCCTTGCCCTTGTCTACAGGCCCAAGGGACCCCTGCCCTTAATGCATTTTATCATACCCTTCATTCATTCATTCATTCATACCTGGGTCACAAACAAAAATCAACCAGGCCAGACCTACATTCATTTATTACAATTTGAACTGCAAAACAAACAAACAAAAAACTTTCACCATCCATACCTTATCTCATCTCACCTTTTTGTCTATTTATTATTCTATCCAAAGACACATTTTCCAGCTATTTCCCATTTCCTTCCTTACATAAACACACATTTTTCATCCTGACACACACTCTTCTAACACACTTGGTCTCAAATGTGCATAGACCACCATCTGTCCTATCCTTTCTCAGTCTCCTCTCCTTACTCTGTTAGGCTGACTATTCAAATCCCCAGTCTGATAGACCACCTATTCACCCACTGTGCATCCATAATAGCTGGAGCTTTGACACATAAAAGAGTAGACCTTGACATTCAGCTGACGGGGGTCTCGCAAGACACTTAACTAGAGTGTTGTGAAAACCAAAAGTGGCGATAGTTGTTTCATCATGACTGAGGAACAATGCTTTCTGTGCTATACAGTGACTGTGTGATCTGCCTCTCTGTGTCAACGTAGGACTGATATCCTACAGGCAGAAAGAACCCTAATCCTCCACACCAAGGGAACAGATTTCAGTGAATGTGTGTTTGTGTGTGTGAACAGGTGACATTATCTGTCAACTGTGGAACATGGGGACATTCAACACAGACTGATGTGAGCACTTTGGATGTTTTTCCAGGTGTCTGTGGAGACTCACTCTTGACAGTGGCAGTCCTGGTGCAGTTGTAGAGAATAGCCAGCTCTCCAAACACCTTTCCTGGGCCCATGGTGCAGAGCTTCAGGCTCTCCTTCGTCACCTCCACCTTCCCGTCTGAAACATGCAAAGAAATACAGGTACGCCATTAAGCATAATACTATATAAATTACACATTCATTTAGCCTGATAAGTCAAGTGTGTGAGTCCTCTGCTACATTCAATATTTGCAGCAAACAAAGTTTCAGCTATGAAATGGAGTGGATGATAGCTGTCTGAGGGCTTTTGCTTCATTTTAGGGGCTACCAGCCAAGGTGGTCTTAAATCACTGGGCTGGAAAAAAATAAGATTATTTTGCAATGTGGAGTTTCCAAGGGCTACTGGCCTCCTGCCAGGCCTGTGCCTGGCCCTGTTAAATAGCAATGCAGAAAGAAAGAAAATTCTACTTAAAGCTTAACACTCTATAACTCACAGCCACATTATGGTATGCCTTAAGGTAAGTACTGGTACATTCGACCATTCACAAAGAATGCTCTAAAACATTATTCCTGCAGTATGTATGGATTCACATATTCACTATTCACATCTGTCTCCAAAGTAAACATATGTTTGCATTAAAACAACATTACCTAACATTTCTGGTATATGAAGAGCACTATTTAAACAATAACTAACTTCTTTTGATCCTATTAATCTAATAAATTTCAATAACAATACTCTTTTGCCAACGAAACCACGTGCTAAACTAGAAGGGCACTCGAAGATCGCAGACCTCCACCAGTGCATGCCCTATCTCAAAATGTTTGCACCACATGAGTGCAGCACAAACGCTCTATCTTGCAATGTTAAAGAAAGTGAAAAATAATTTGTGTATCCGCATCGTGATTTGGATCCGCTCCAAAATGTAACAGGTTCCTCCTTGGCCCATGCTACACCCTTCAACCAAGCCTCATGAAAATCGGGCCAATAGTTTTTCTGTAATCCTACAGACAGACAGACAGACAGACAGACAAATCAAACCGAAAGCATAACCTCCTTGGCAGAGGTAAAAACACTACAGCTACAATCATGCTGCTGCGGAGATGCATGTTAACGTCTTAGCAAACCAACCAGATGGCTGCTGCCGCTGTATAAGGCAAGCCTCTTCAAGCATGTACACTTTCCTGGAAACTCAGCATTCCAGGGGGACCTTAACTCTGATTCACAGAGAGCAAAAACCCAAAGAAAAGTCAGCTCTAGGCTACTGATAAAATATGGCAAGATGATAAGAGCAGGCGAGTCATCCACAGAGAAAACAGTTTGACACATTATCTTGTTATAGAGGGCTGGGAACTCCTTTGACAAAAAGCCTCCAAAACACTTGCCATGTGTCATGACTAGTTATTTTCTCAACTTTGTATTTTTTTTTTTCACTTGGAACTTTAGTGCACCTTTTTCACAAAGGTAAACAGTACATCATCCATTAACACCCAGCATGAAACTATACATGCAGAGAAAATCTTCAACCATGTGTGTCACCATCTTAATGTCTACACGTACTACCCTGCTGTTTTCACTACTCATTTTGTGTCTGAGCTTCCTGTAACACTCTCCTCTTTTTCCACTCGAATGGAGAAACAGCTGGAGATCAAAATAACTAACTGGGATTCCTCGCCATTCATCATTTTAATAATGCAGTGCCTATGCAACTATCATTATTATCAGCTTAAGTATTCATAATCACTATCTTAGATTTAGAAGAGAAAAGGTCCGTAGTCCTCGGAAGTTCAACCAAATAATGAAGGTGCTCTTTAGTAGGGACGCAAATGTTAAAAAAACTAAGGGTCCAAGGCACTCTTCTGGCAAAAAGTTAAAAAGCCTTTATTTGGATGGCTATTTCATGTTGAAATTACTAGTACATGTTAAAATAGAGCTGAGTAACAACCCGTAGCGGCACAATCAGCCTTCTTTAGTTTTCTTAGATCGATTGAAAAGCCTACTCAATAAATATCTTTCACATCTCTCACTTAAATGCTTCTTTCAGTTTAGTAATAATTGCACATATAATCACGGGACTGCTTACTTTCAGAAACATTTGCAGTTTGGTTCTTAACACACATAGAAAAAATACAAAACTACTCATTGTAGATTGTAGTTTCTTGTATTTTGCATTCTATTTTCTACTCCTTCACATTCATTAACATAAAAAAGATAACTTTCTGTGCACCCCGGGATTTCTCTCAGGAAAGAGGGAACCCCTGCTGCTTGTTTACAAGAGCAACTGTAAAAACGTTTCATTAACTGAGTATAGCTGAAACCATTTTTGTAGCGTCAATCTAGCCTTGCAAAGCCTATGAAGACTATAAATACTGAGCTCAATTTTGAAGAAGAAAAGAATTAAGTCTGGACAACAGCCATTTAGGATCGATTGAGCCCAACAAATATGTGCCATACTAATCAGTGAACTGTGAGGGGTGATGAGATGCTGATGTGACTTGTGAATAGGGATGGGGATCGTTAATTTTTATTTATATAACGTCGGTTTCGGAGCATCAGAGAGCAGCGCAGACATTTAAGTGGCACCGAAATCCGGTTCACGTGCATTCCGGGTGTTGATCCGTACGGACCACGGATCAACTATGGTCCGTTGCACCATTAAACAGAACTATGATTGCTTTTATTGCAAAAACTGTGAGTCTGTGACAGTTGATTTCTTCTGTCTCTGTCGCTGTTTTTGTTTTAACAAGCTGATTAAGCGGCCCACAGAGCGGTGCTCTCTGTAGCCAGTCCGACTATGTTTTGAATGATTTGCGGTGGGGAGGCTAGTCTTTACATATGATCTTTACGCATACTGTGCTTGTAAATCATTTTTCCAGTTCGCGCACTTATCTATTTTTAGACATAACGTTATATGATCCACTAGTCTCTATAGCACTATCGATAAGCTCTGACCTTATTGATTTTCATGTTTTGAGAAATTTGGAACTGGGTCCTAATAGAACCGGGTCTCGAGACCCATCCCTATTTGTGACCTCTCAAAACTCCTGAGCCCTTATTACAGCTGGGTGTAATAGATAGACAATGGATGATGAATAGTTTAGAAGAAAATTGCCAATGGCTTCCAATTCAAGAATTGTAGGCAAAGACCAAAGTGTGTTTGTTGCCTTCATCTAATCAGGTGTAGAAAGGGTTCATGTTGATCTGAGTGAATGAGACTGTCTATCATCAATTGTACATCCAGTTTGAAGTGTCTCTAATAAGCAAAGCATAAATAGTTTGCTTTGATCCATCAGCAAAAGAGTACCAACATGGCCTTTTAGTTTCAGGATGAAGAATCAAAGAAAGTCTCTACAGTGAAGTATAGATAGAAATAAATGCAATATATGTATGTATCAATACAGACTATTGCTGCCCTATTTAAATGGACACAAGACACAGAACTTCATTAAGTGCAATGAAGGGCATTCTGAGGTTTAATAGCAGCAGTGTCTTGTGGACAGGTTCCCGTTAGGACAAAGACAACCACACATCAGGTAGCAACAACAGTTGGTTACACACGACTATGGACAAAGCTAATAATTTCCTGTGAATGGCCTTGTAATTAATCCCCGAGTGAGGCAAGTAGTTAGAGCACAGTGCTTGTTTTGGACTGCATGCTGTGAAGGAATTGCAAGTCAATTAAATAATCCAATTAATCAGTTATTTGAATTCCACTCGTCTTTTTTAAGAAACTTCTGTTCAGAAGTTCACAAGAATCCATCCACCAAAGCCAACACATGGTCCAGCTCATTTCCTGTTTTTGTGTCTAATAAAATCCGCTTTATCAAAATACTTTATTACAGTAGCTAAAAATTAACTTGTAATTCACCTCACATATGCAAGTTTAATTCAAATCTTATTCAAATAGCAACACCACAGGCAAATACACAGCTCTCTCATTGGACAGCCGATCTGATATCAAAGTACATTACATTTACATCTCACTGAGCCATTTAACAAGAGCTGTTTACTGTTCTGTCTAAAGGCAAATTAAAAATGGAAAAGAGGAGGAACTAAAACATTCATGATGCATAAAATACCAAATGTATAATGTTAACATGCTATTAGGGTTTTCCCTGTCAATGTATAACAGCAAGTCTTCTCCCCCTAAGGTGGTGTATTGTGTTAATGACTGATCATTTGAATGCACACAGTGCTCCACATTGCGGGGCATCAGGACAGACCTCGGAGCAGACTTTCCTCTGGCTCCAGATCAGATGTGATTCTGGTAGCATTCCAAATCAAAAAGCTGCCTGAAAAGCTGTCTTTTGGGTTGACTTTATCTCACACCGATGCTGACACTGATAAGAAGTTGACGCAAATGTGCTCCTACTAGCCCTCTAACAGGAGTGATTTAAATAATCCTCTATGATCTGAAGAATATTGAACCAAAAAAGTTATTTTTTTATTAAGATTCCTGTCTTTTAGACTAAATCTAATGAATTGACATGGTTAGATTAAGGATAAAGGCATTTTTGTAATGAATCTACTCAATTGTGCCCCTGCATGTTGCATGTGACACAAGGTTCTCTACCCCCAAATAAATTTGGATGAAAGGACATCTGTTGATTTCCACATGGTGTCTTTCACACTGAGGCCATTAGGCTGCTTCTATAAATAATGAGTTTTAGGGGTCAGGCGCAGCATACTGTTTAATTCTTCCTCCTCTTCTTTCATTGATAGTTTATGTTTTTTCAAGCAGCACAAAATGGACATCAAGAAACAGGATGTGGGGGAGTTCAAAATCCCTACAGGATAACATATAACCACCATCCCATCTTGATGGGCCTTGTTCTTCCGCCACTGCTCAGGGGTCCGATTACCCGATCCTATCCATTAGAGCAATGGAAGAACACTGACAGTAGATTAAGCAGAACATTGTTGCATCCTGCTTCAACTGGCAGTGGTGGCCTAAAGGTTAGGGAACCGAGCTTGTGACTGGACTGGCAGAATAATCTGGGTGGGGAAAGTAAAAAGCAGTGCTTGCCACTCCTTCACTACCACCACTGAGGTGCCCAACACCTACAGCTCCAGTAGAACTCAGTGCTCAGTGGCCAGCAGATCAGACTGGGGTTATACTGGACAGCTTCCAGGTGTCAATGTGTAACTGTGTGAATGTGATCAGGGCGTTCCTGAAAAAGAGAGCATTGCTCTCAGTGACCTGAATAAATAAAGGAAAAAGGAAAAAATGGGGTCATGACCACTGAAGGTTTTAGGTGGTTCAACACTATCGTTGGCACTTCACTAAAGTGACTTCAGGTCAGCAATGATATGTCTGTGAGAATAACAGTCACATTATGTCTGAAAGTTTGAACGTTTTTTTAAAGGAGAAAGCCGTGGACGAAACAAGACTGAAAGCTCTTTTTTAGTTGAGCGTGGGATCAATTCATCAGGGACTGAAATGTGTTCAGAAAATCCCAGGGTTTAAAATTCACCATCTGCTCTATATGTATTTAAAAAAAAAAAAAAAAAAAGATTTGACGTAAATAGTGGTCATAAATAGTGGCCATAAGTGTCCTTTGATTCATCAGCTCTGAGCAGTTATTTGTGTTTTTACCTTGATTTTCAACGAACCCAATGTGACCTCTCAAAACACACAAATATTCATACTGTAGCTGCCCAGTCATGAAAAATGAGACATGCGAATCAACACATTGAGCAAACATCAGAAATAACATGAAAAATAAAATAAGATAGATGCATCTCAAGATGAATGCAGCCACTCTGCTTTACATTTATTGAAAAGAAATTGCAAGGGCTGGATGTCAAAACGATTGTTTGAGGCTAAATAATGTTTTAGTAAATTATCAAAATCAAAATTTTAAAAAATGGTGTTTCCTCCCAGTCACAGAACTGTGACCATGGTTAAATAATGAGGACTTGCTGTTCAAGCACAAAGCATGTATAATTTGTCTATCCAGTTAGAAAACAAAACAAGCCCTAGAGTTTAAGAAAATACGGATGTAAGTTTGAGCCAACAGCAAGAACAAACACAAAGACAGAGAGTAAGAGCACTGTTATGTTATTAATCAGGGAGGGTGGCTCAGAATGGGAGAATCTTATATGAAATTTAAAGCTCCCCAGTAATGAAAATGTGAAACACTCAGTGTTGTTGTTTCAGAGAATCCCTGTTCGTATGACTGCGGGCTGAAAGAATACACGCAGCAGGATGATGCATGGCTGGTGACTGCCAAAACAGGGATAGTGTGAGTGTGGGTGTGTAGAGGTGTGTTGTCTTTGACTTGTGGAATGCAAACGTTAAGATATTTTTAGACAGCGAGTGGTTACCTCTGCACGTAACCCTGCAAAGTCAGTGTTCTGCATCTTGGGTGGGCAGCAGGGTGCAACTCTGCCGTTATGTCTAACAGCTACATCTGATCCTACTAACAACCTCTACCATACACTGCAGGCAGCTGCTAACCATCTACTCTAATCATATCATCGCTTAGCTTAAGTTGTAGCTTAAAGCATAGAGAATGGTTAGCTGTATGACACAAATATAGCAATTTTAGCTAATGAATATCATACTATTGGCCCTGATCGGATAATAAAACTTTGAAGCTCATGATGCTCTTAAATCTTTTTTAGCTGATAGACATACACTCAGTTGCCAGTTTATAAGGTACACCTAGCTAAAACTAATGCAGTTTAATACAAGAGTCCTGCCTGAATCCTACCTTCATGAAGGTTATAATGTTACATTTTTGTTGAATCAGATTTAGATAGATGCTGATTCAACTTTAGGATCATTTTGGAGGCTGCAGTTTATAATGCTGACAGTTGTTTCTATTACTTTGCCCACCCCATTTATATGAGGGCAGGCTAAATAGCAGAAATACCTCTCTGTATAATGCAATACAGTCCAACAGCACCGCAATTCACAGCCTCCAAAATGACCATACACTTGAAAAGTGTTATTATCAAGTCCAGGCCAACAGTATGATATTAGTTAGCTAAAATTGCTATAGTAATTGACTTATACTGCTAAGCTAGGGTGACCAGATGTCCCGGTTTGACAGGGACAGTCCCAATTTTCAGTTGCGTGTCCCGAGTCCCGACAAAAGCCTGTCGGGACGCTAAAATGTCCCGGTTTACACCAACCACTATGAAATTGTCCCGGTTGTCAGCGATTACATAGCTGACGTGGTCTTATTATAGCCCGATCATTAACTAAACCAATGTAGAAAGACTAATAAAGCATCCAGCGTATGATTTTAACAATGTGTGTGTGTCAGTCAATTATAGCGGTCTGCGTCTGCATAAGCTGTGCAGCCAGCGTTACAATGTATATTTGTAAACACTGTTGCAATGCCTCTTCTTATCTGTGTCATTTTAACCATAGACAGTGAAAGGGTTTTAACTGGGCACAAATGCTCCCGTTGAGCGGATCTTTTCGCTCATGAACAACGCATGGACTGACGAGAGGAACCGCATGACCATTCCCACGTTAAAGGCGCTACTCATCACACGGGCCAATTTTGCTGACATCTGTGCGCAATTTCACAGTAGCCTTTCAGCCAACAAATTGATTCTTGAGCAAATTCACTCCTCTAACAAATATACGGAATGAATGTTTCCAATAGGGAAGCTATCTGCTCTATCAAATGAGATTACATTTGTGTGTGTGTGTGTGTGTGTGTGTGTGTGTGTGTGTGTTTGTGTGGTGTGTGTGTGTTGTTGATTAGAATAACACTGGAAACACTTTACGGTAAGGGTACATGAATTAATGCATGAATTAATTTGTGTATGTATTATTATGCATTATGTAATTAATGATTTATGTATTACTGCATTCCTTAATATCCCATGAATCATCAGGAATGTCTGTGTTCATAGTCTGTCATTCGTGACCTCATACATGAACACAACTAAAGCATTAGGTACGTGGGCACATCATTATGAATTATGATTTATTAAGCATGATCATGATTATTTATTTTTCTGCAAAAAAATGTGGTCATCACTGGGCAAATTCTGATTTGAACGCAACTTGTGCATAATGATGTACCCACCTTACCTAATGCTTTAGTTGATGTGTCGTTCATGCACAAGGTCATGAATGAGAGGCTATGAACTCATGTCAATTCCTGATGATTCATAAGATATAAAGGGATGAAGTAATGCACAAATCATGAATTAAATCATGCAAGAATTCATAATTCATGTACCCTTACCGTAAATTGTTACCATAACTTTAGTTCAAGCCTGTGGCAGCAGTTCCAAATCATTTGTTTAGTGCCATACAATGAAAAATACCATTTCACAAAGTTTTTCACAAGTTCAGTGGGTGCATTTTCCAAAAGAATGCTTTAATTCTGAAAAATAAAGTTGGTCCCACACGAAACTCACTCAATGTCTTTTAATATTATTTCTTAGATATGTAGGCTACATACCAAGAAAATTCATGAATATTAACTGAGATACCCCATTATGTTGTAAGCAGTAGGCCTACGTGTGCTGTTGGCAAAATTATGTCTAATCTGTCTGTGTCTATGTCTGACCTGGGCTGGCACATGTTCACGTTTTAAAAAGCGTGTGCGTGCACAAGCACTAAGGTCACGCGCAAAGTGTCCCGGTTTTAGTTCCGGGAAATCTGGTCACCTTGTGCTAACCATTGTCTAAACTTTAAGCTATAACATGCTCTATTTAGCTATGTGGTTAGATTACGTAGATAGCTGCAGCATGTAAACATAAAGACCTTTCAATGTTTACCCTGAGTCGTCCATCCCTGCTCCAGAGAGGCCCATCTGCATCATTTCCAAAAAAAATACACTTGTTGACTTTCATCAGCTTTCTGTCAACAAACTTGTGGAGCAGTCTGCATAGCCTTCTGCAGCTTCAGAAATCTGAAGATGGAGTAGGAAGATTGCAGTTGCTGCACCGTTCAGCGGAAATCCAGTAATGTTGTAAGAAGTGGTACCAAATCATTTCAACATCTGCACGCACACAAGCATGTGATCAAGATGCTTTGGTAATATCACTGGTCTTTGTTGTAGTCATGTCAGTTGTTTTCTCTCAAAACCTACTTTCAACTCTTGAACTAAAATAAAATTCAGTGAAACATTTACTGACTGACTAGCGTTGCGCAACTTTCATCTGTTATGGCTGCAGTGCACTCAGTTCACTTTCATTTTTTTGTGTTCCACCATTCCTTCTAAATTGACGTAAGCAGAAAGTTTTGTTTATATGCACTGCTCTACGTGTTGGCTCTTAGTGCAAACTAGCTGACGTCAAACACTCTTAAACGTATGCCATTTTTTATTACAGGAGCAACAAAAGGAAATGAAAAAAGCTGTGAGAAGGCAAGTGGAAGAGAAACAGGGACAGCAGGGGAGGAAGATATGGACGGACACCTGATGCTGTAGGTGAGCACTGTTGAACATCATATCATTTGAGACGATAGCACTTCACATCCTTTTCAGTTCAACTCAGGCACCCTCACACAGGGCTCCCTGCTGCCATCGGCACGGTGGGAAATTGCACTGCAGTTTTTGTACAAGTGGTCTGTGAGACCTAAAGACACAAAAAAGCAAGTCGAAAGGATACGAGGGACAGCTGGTTTCACCCTTTTTACATCATTT